>NW_007379682.1:0-43541 GCF_000475195.1 Diaphorina citri | reverse complement strand
TAGGTACTGTGGAATTGAACATTAAACCTTTGCTTTGATAGGTACTGTGGAATTGAACATTAAACCTTTGCTTTGATACTGTGGTACATGGTACAAACTCAACTTGAAAATATGTATGTACTTTGTACTACTTAGAAAACTTTTGCTTTTATGCTTTCGATTTGGATATTAATTTGAATGCGTTTTGTTTGTCTGATTTTAGGTAAGTTCAAGGATCATAATCAATAAGGGTATTTGGGGTGGCATTGGAGAAGGGTACTTGTTGTAGTAGAACTGACATGCTCAAGTTGTAAGTAAAACCAGTGAAAGGAGCTTTTTTTTTTAAATTTAAGATAGGTACGAGTAATTTATGTATTTAGAAGTAAAAGACTGATAGTGTACCTACCTGGTTTGCCGAGAAGAAGAAAATCTACAAAAGGAGATGAAATTGAAACAATTGAAAAGTATGAAAAGTTTTTCTCCGTGTCACTTTATGTGACCCCTACCAGGTCCTACCACCCTAAAATACCTAGTAGGTTACCTACCCCATCTGACCTGACCTTAGCAGGTCCTATCCTACCACCTTATATTACCTACGTATTAAGTTACCTACCCTACCACCCTATAATATCTATCTACCCAACAATTATTTTTGACTCCGGGCTCGATTGATCAATGTTATTAGCAGCTTGTTCAATTATTCATTTGTCCAGGGACTCAGAGGGGCTTTTTTATCCACCTGCACCTATCACAAAGTTATTCTCAACCCGGAGATACGAGTAGTACCCGGAGATACGTTTTTTTATCTTTTCAGTTTTCAATGCAAATTTTAGCAAAGCTGTTTTTCCTTCCTAGTTCCTAGAAGTAACTTTAAAAACTTTGCACTTAACATTTCGCAGTATTTTGGAGTCGCATCAACTAATTTAGGAAAAGGCTAGGTACTAATAAGTAGGAAAAGGCTAGGTACTGGTTATGTGATGTTTTTAAAGGTATTTCTCCTGTATTGTTACATTATATCTTTTGTATAAAGACCGAGGCTGGGCGTGGGCAATAGGAGGTTCAAAAAGGGAGGATGACAAAGTATTTGGGAAGAAAAGAAGATACATAGGTACAAGGAACATTGGATAGTCTAGGTAGTATTTGAGTGGACGAACTTTTTCAAGATCCAATTTCATCAAAAGAAAGGGCTTAAAGACTGCTATCGAACCAGTGGTATTTCAAAATTGTAGTCATAAAAAGAAAAATTAGAAAAATAAATGTGGGCAGGTGGGCCAATAAATGGTACGTTTTTTAGGTGGGTGAATAAATGGTACACTTACCCTATAAGTTTAACCCAACTTATAATGTTGTTTGCTTTTATACCTAATCCTCAGAGTGGGCTTTTTGTGTACGGAGTTAAGGGCGCTATGAGAGTAGTGTACATTGAAGGAAAATTTCGTGTTGCTTTTTCCTCTAACATGTCAACATTTTCAACACTAGTCACAGTCATCACTGGTAGCAGCCTAGTGAGGAGTACTACTTAGCGAAACCCCAAGGCCGGCAACATAATGGTCTGAACACAATAACAAAATGCTATACAGGGTGCAGGGTGTTCAACTTCTACTATTTCTTTCCCTATTTTCGTGTATAGACGGGGTCGGCGTTTTCCCCAGCCTCTCAATCAGTCCTAGGGTGATTGGTTTTAGGCTGACATTTGGTTTTGGCTACGAATTTCACGAACGGATGGATGCCCTTCGCACTCAACCTTTGCTATTTCTTCAGCAAGGGAAATTCAGGCTGGTATCCTCCCTGTTTAAAGTCCACCAGCCAGACTAAAAAAAATGTCTACTAAAACAATTGGAGGTAAAATAAGTCTGCCCTATGAGCTTTTCAAAGCCGAAAGTGTACTGAGGACTTTTATGGGCAAAAAACTGATTTTACGCGTTAATTTCCCACGGGACCAGGCAGAGGTTGTGAACACCCTGTATACTAGCTATAGCTATAAGTATAGTAATATAGCCTACAGTCATTGTAGGGAATACGAAAACAACGTGTATCACGCCATATTGCATGTGACTCTAAATTCGTATTATTTGGACCGAAGAATACTCAAGTAGAGGGGACTGGTCTGAAATGCTATGGATTACTCGTATGGAAGAATACAAAGTTGTATCTTGTACAATGTTGTAGAGTTGTATCTTACAACGTTGTATCTTTGTCCTATCCCGTCTTGTTATTTTTATTTCTTTGACTGACTGACTAACTAACAAGGTATCAAGACAAAATTCGTATTATTTGGACCGAAGAATACTCAAGTAGAGGGACTGGTATCGAACGTTGTATCGTGTACAGAGTTGTATCTTTGTCCTTGTTTAGCCTGCTGGGGTAAAGGGACTTTTCAGTCCTATTCGGGCAAGATAAACAAGGTATATTCTATTCTATTCTATCCTTCGCCTTGATATTTCTTTGGCTAACAAGGTTTATACTGTTTATAATAGACAGCCTAATAAGTTGTGTTCTCATCGTTACACGCCACTCCTTTTTTCTAGCCTTTTCCTACTTAAATAGGGTCGTCAGCGTTTCTTGTCAGTCCCTTTCAGATAGCCCTATTGGAAGCTGTTCATAAACATCTTACAGCGGAACGTAAGCTCACCTCAACGACGCGACGCTATAAATGGTATACATCATGGTCCCCAAAAACTTAAGTAGTTATTGAGCATTCACGCCATTAGAACAACCCTGGATACTTGGATAGCCGTTTCGAGCTTTTGGCTCTTATCATCTCTGTATTTAATGCAAATAATGATAGATCCAACAGATCTGGTATAAATCGAATACTACTGGAATATATACCTAACAATAATCACAATCCTATAGAGATGGTATACAATGAAGACTTATTGGAATAGAATAGAATAGAATATACCCCCTATAACGCCAGAATAAGACTGTGAAAAGTCCCTTCCCTGCAGTCTTGAATAGAGCAAATCATATTGCACTAAAAGTGGAAATATTGGCAAAGGAGCAAAGGATAGAGCAAATCATCTTGCACTAAAAGTGGAAATATTGGCAAAGGAGCAAACTCTTATGTTGCCGGCCTTGGGGTTTCGCTAAGTAGTACTCCTCACTAGGCTGCTACCAGTGATGACTATGACTAGTGTTGAAAATGTTGATATGTTGGAGGAAAAAGCAACACGAAATTTTCCTTCAACCTATACTACGTGCATAGCGGGCTTAACAGCTCCGTACACAAAAAATCTGACCATCGAAAATTTGACCCGATTACATTACTTTCCTTCCTATAGGATAAGGAAAGTAAAAATCATCACAATACTTGCCTTATCCTATTGAATTATGCCGAAAAGCGGCCAAAAATGCCGCCAACCGTAAGTGCCCCTACTCTGCATGTCGAAGAGAATGTCTAATGAGAATACCTTACTCTTCTGTTTCTCAATCTTCCTCCCTCCCTTGTTCTCCTTCCCTCCCTCCCTTGTTTTTTAGGATGGAAAAGAAAATTCATCTGTACCTGCGTACTAAGTTTTGGGTTCATGGCGGCGTGCTTTTACCGTACGCGTATGTTTTCGTCGATTTTTTTGAGGGTTTTCCTCCCCTTTCCCATTTCATCTGAGTCGAGAGTCCTTATGGGAGAGAGGCAGGAACGTGTCGGGTGTACAATTGTACAATATGGTGAAAAATGACTCCAAATATTCAAATTTTGACAGTTTTCAATCTGGTTTTTTGTAGTCTTGTAGTACGGAAAAGAAAATTTATCTGCCCTTATGGGATACAGACAAGACGTGTACATATGTGTGTGTACTCCACTACAATATGGTGACAAAATGATACTATGTAGGTATTCAAAATTTGACAGTGTAGCATGAAATTGGATCTTGAAAAAGTTCGTCCAGTTCAGACTTATGTGGCGTAGACCCACAGGTGGGCCAATAAATGGTACACTTACCCTACCGCAGTGCAGTGCAATAGTCCTAAATTAAAATGGACGCGGCACATTAGGGATCAGGAAGAGACCGCCTTAACATAATAATGATAATACCCTACCGCAGCTAGAGATGTCAATTTTACCTCATACGGTACAAAAATGTTATACGAATCTACATACATAGCGGTAATACCACGTTGAATACGACAGTTCCCGATGAATCTCTGAAGTTAAGCAACGTTGCTCGTGGTTCGTATCCGAAAGGGAGACCATCTGGGACAGCCCGTGCTGCCGACTACTTCAGTGTGTACTCAGTACTTACTTCTCAGCCTCGTGAGGACATTCATTGAAGAGTTGAGTTGGTTGAAATCCCTGAAAGAAAGTAAGGGATAAGAGTCCCACAGAACCTCAGCAGTTTTTAGGCACGGTGGTCTTCACCAATGACTTAATGGGAGATTTCACTAACGGGAGAATTTTCAATCATCCAAAAAGGAGCTTTTAATGTTCCAAAAAGGAGTTTTTAACGATCCAAAAGCAATACTTAGTAAAATCTTACATTAAGTCATTGGTGAAAGCCACCATAAGTATCTCTCACCTGCAAAAAGACAGAAGAAGAAAAATCGGCTTCAAAGCGCCTTTCTTTTGTAAGTGCCCCTACTCTGCATGTCGAAGAGGATGTCTAATGAGAATACCTTACTCTTCTGTTTCCCATTCTTCCTCCCTCTCCTTCCCTCCCTGCCTTGTTCTCTTTCCCTCCCTCCCTTGTTTTTTAGGACGGAAAAGAAAATTCATCTGTACCTGCGTACTGAGTTTTGGGTTCATGGCGGCGTGCTTTTACCGTACGCGTATGTTTTCGTCGATTTTTTTTGAGGGTTTTCCTCCCCTTTCCCATTTCATCTGAGTCGAGAGTCCTTATGGCAGAGAGGCTTGGACGTGTCGGGTGTACATTTGTACAATATGGTGAAAAATGACACAGGTATTCAAATATTGACAGTTTTCAATCTGGTTTTTTGTAGTCTTGTAGTACGGAAAAGAAAATTTATCTGCTCTTATGGGATACAGACAAGACGTGTACATATGTGTGTGTGTACTCCACTACAATATGGTGACAAAATGATACTAAGTAGGTATTCAAATTTTGACAGTGTAGAATCTCGTTTTGTAGAACGGAAAATGCACAAAGGAAAGCTTGAAATACGGGTTTGTTTACTAGTGTGGAGGCAGTGTTGCAGATTTTGATGGGTTTTCCTCAAAATTTTAAAAATAGTTGTTGTTTTTTCAATGGATTTTTAGTATGAAATTAGCGAAAACTGTTGATTTCAATTCGGTTAATTCTGTATCTTCTAATTTGAATGGCAATCTTCTAACTAAACCATGTACACAATTATGATAAAAGCATTGATGTTACCATATGGCTGACAATAACAACTTCGATGATTTGATAGCGTGTTTTGGCACTAAAATCTGACCATCGAAAATTTGACCCGATTACATTACTTTCCTTCCTATAGGATAAGGAAAGTAAAAAGTCGAATAAGTGACATGAAGCAGATTCCGATACTGAAGAACCCAATGGGTTAAATTCATATTTTAGAAATGGGTACCTCACCCGTCCAAGAAAAGGGACCCGCTCCCTTAACTCTGTATACCAGAGGTTCTCAAACTGGGGGGCGCGCCCCCCTGTATACAAAAGGCCCACTTTGAGGCTGGGGTGTACGGGCAAACAGCCCCGAAAAATGGGTTACACGAATCTAAAGGAACCCTGTAATTTTTTTTCCATTATATAATGTATTTATTAACTGTGTACACACACTGTGCCGAATAATTTCGGTGCTGCCTACGTGGTTCTCTCTGAAAATAATAGCTTTCTACAGCCAGATTGAGTTAAAAATACCGAAGTACATAGATAAGAGACACTGGTACCAAACGAGTGGCTCGGTTAATTGTAGAACTCACTAAAAAAAGGGACTTTACGGTTACGGGGCTTCTAAAGGCCTCTTGGCTTTTCGAACGGCCTGGCCTTTCTAAATTTAACGAGCAAATGACATTTTCTTTTTTGCTGAGATTCATGATGAGATTTTTTCAGACCTACTAAGAGAAAAATCGTAGTGTTAAAACCTGGAACTCACTTGGCCACTTGGTTCGTTCCATTCCGCCTGCCTGGTCTGAAGGCAAGTGTTATAGACTCGGGGTGTTATCTTATCTCCCACCTTCTCAATGAGTTCCACTAATTCAAAGGTATTCAAAGGTTATAACCACTTTATCTCGCTCTCGCCTCTCCTCTCCAGTCCGTATGAAATATAACGCTATCGTGTTATCAATATAAATCCACCTCCTCCTCCTCCTCCTCCTCCTGGCCGTTCATGTCACTCATCCATTTAGTGGTCATTTAGTGCATTTAGTGGCGTAGCGAAACAAAAACGAACCGGAAAATAGCCTATAACCTTCACGGGAGTGCAAGCAATGAGTTCACAAAGTTTCATAGCAATCGGATGAGCGGTTTGGCCAGGCATAAAGTTCGAACACACACACAAATATTAATTTTTATATATTAGATATTGTTTCATACATTGTAATTGTAACATTGTAGGTATGTACGTACATACTTCCTCTGTTAATAAGCTAGTGTAAGTAATGCCGCTGAATATGAGGAAAAAACTAGAAAAAGTATGTAAATGATTTCTTCTGTTGGTTCTGCCAATTATCCGTCAGGACCACTAACAGGAAAGGAAATTGCAACTCCTGAAACTAGAAATTTAAGACATTCGTAGTTTAAGCTTAACCCATCCCTTGGGGCAATTGCCCCAACACCTTCAAGACATACTTGAAATAAAACTACTTGAACTGCAAAAAGTGCAAACACTTTTCTCGTGGTGCAACAACCCTGGAACACCCTTTATAAGCCTATGATAAAGTAAGTCTAATTAAATGGAACCCCCTGTATATGAGGACAACATATGAACCAGGCTGACAAGAGGCAGACGAAGACAACAAACAAACACATAAAAAAAGAAACTGTATAACACTGGTTTTTATCATCTGCAATGATAACTCATACGAAAACAACATGTTCTCTTCGTACATGAACTCTGTGAAGATCTTCTACACACGGAGTACTAGTCATTTCCCTAGAAGGCAGTGAACTCGATTTCTCCAACTTTCCAGTTCAGATACTTATATCAGTGAGACCGGCCATAGGATGTACCTCAAGTAGATGATGCTATGGTGAGTGCATACAGCCATACAGTGTCAGTTCGAGTGAGTACGACAGATGGAATCATAGGGTGTGCCAAAAGTTATGCTTATGCCAGAAGTTTGGTGCGTCAATTTAGTGTAGTCATCTTCGAGATGTATGTAGTGTGTTTCCTACACTTGTCTTCAGTCTCATATTTAAGTACAAAA
Source organism: Diaphorina citri (assembly GCF_000475195.1). Lineage (NCBI taxonomy): Eukaryota > Metazoa > Arthropoda > Insecta > Hemiptera > Psyllidae > Diaphorina > Diaphorina citri. The sequence continues at coordinate 36,241 of NW_007379682.1, read as the reverse complement.
GGTTGGTGCTCTCTGGAGAGGTTTGATAGAGGGAACTAACTATAACTGCTAAGGTCTTATCGTCCCGAAAGCGGAGGGAGAAGGAAGACAGGATTGGAGAAAGGGTGAAATCCGCATTGGGCGGGAATCGACCTAGTGCTTGTAAGGCAGACGCGCTACCCTTCAAGCTACCTAGGTTGGTTGTTGGTTCTCTAGTTTTACACTAGTGTTCCTTCAATCTGATGATTCTGATGTTGACTTTATTGTGTTATTAGTGACGCAGTGTGTCCAAGAAGAACTGAACTGTTTGGTGTTTATTTACTTTCTATTTCTTTTCAAATACCTACGTATTCTGCAAATGTAATAGAAAGTCGTGTGATGTTCACACCAGATTTTTTTATATATACCTATTTTATTTTATTTTTTTAACCAAACTATAGGAAAATACAAAAAGGAGACAGGAAAAAATATAGGTAGGTAGACAATTAATCACTTTAAAGATTTGCTTCTGTATGAACAGAACTTCTAAAAATAGGTAGGTACATGGGTAGATACCTACATTGGTAATACATATATTTAATTATTTATTCATAGGTGCTAATTTCTTTACTACTTTCATACCTACTTGTTTCTTCCTGCGTGTAATTTATGAAAATGACGCACCTTATACATTATTTCACTTCCTAGACAAAATACACGAGGAGTACCTAACACGATAAGATATTTCAATCTTGATCTTGATGCTACTCCTAGATAAGTTTAATGCAATAAAGGTTAACAAAAGCGTGATCATGGACCGTAACAATAATCATTTATTAATTCTAATAGTACGAGTAGGTATTTTATGCGTGCTTTATCGTGAAATTATGAACAATTCATGAATTCAATTCAATTTATTTTTATTGTACACTAGCCAAAAGCCGTCGTTTCCCTCCGGATTTTTGCTAGTAAATCCTTAAGGCATGGCCGTTCATGTCACTCATCCATTTAGTGGTCTTGCCCGGCGTAGCTTAACAAAAACCAACCGGAAAATAGCCTATAACCTTCACGGGAGTGCAAGCAATGAGTTCACAAAGTTTCATAGCAATCGGATGAGCGGTTTTCTCTTCCCTCCCTCTTCTCTTTCTTTGTAAATATTATGTTCTGTCTTATTGAAAAATAAAGTTTATTAAAAAAAAAAAAAAAAAAAAAAATGAAGGTTGTATCGAATATTTCTTTCCCCCGAAAGCGAAGAGAAAGGAAAAGAATGTAGGAGAATAAAATCCGCCCCGAGCGGGAATTGAACGCGCTACCTACGGCTTACAAAGCCGACGCGGTACCCTCCAAACTAACTATTATATTAGGCTGGCATATTTTCTTTTTTCTAATTTAAACCTTACAAGTATAGTGCTTACAGAGCTTTCACAAGGAAATGAAGTCCATATGAAGATCGCTAATTTACCTTCTATGTACTTTCTTTCTCTGCTCCATGCTACCTTCATCTCATGAATCCTTTATCTCTTTTTCACGGAGGGATCTGAATTTACCTTCTATGTACTTTCTTTCTCTGCTCCATGCTACCTTCATCTCATGAATCCTTTATCTCTTTTTCACGGAGGGATCTGAATAAATTCCATCCCGAAGGTGAAATCCGAGATGCGTCTCATTTTTGAAATTTATCATCCAAGTTCGGTCCCTAAAGCTACCTCAGCTAGAACTACCTATGTATGTACTTTTTTATACTTATCCTAGTTTGAAGGTATATAGGTACATGTAGACATGTGCATAGACATTTACTCGTACAGGGTGACAAAAAAATACTACACACAGCCTTCCCATGGGATCAACTATTCACATGCTTACTTGTTAATCAACGAGCTATTTTTTGACGAGTTTAACCCAAAGGTCATCGGACTTCCCAATTGAAGTGGACTGTACGTAAAACATAAAGCCAAGAGTTTTTACTCATCCAAAATCATTTTTAGTGTTTGAATTGTTTTACCAAGTGTGTGTACCAACAAGTACCTAAGTTAATACAAACTTATTCCTTTGAGGTTTTACAAAAAAAAGTTTTTTTTTCTGATTCCCTGAAAATTTAATGAATTATGCAATGTGCAATGATGTCCGGAGTAGGTACATAGGTATTACATTTTCAACTACCAAAATGTACCGAAAAGACAATTTCACTCTTTTAAATCTTACCTACTTCTTTTAATGGAAATTTTGTGCAGATTTCATTTCTGAAAACCATTTTTCTGTGAGTTTAAGTTTAATAGGAAAAAGTTATGACCGATTTCATAAAGAAGGTCATGTATTTTAAAGAAAAACAAAATGGCGGATATGTCGGAAACTAAGCGAGATCGGAAAAAAGTTATAAAATATTTTTTGTTGGAAATGAACTCAGCAATCTACCCTTTTAGTAACGTTTTTCGTGTTCACCCTGTATAGGTATGTAGAATAATAGGTTAGGCATAATAGGAGGTTAATTTTCTGTCTCAAGATAACTTTGTACGTGATACTTATATTATGTATTAATATTAATTATTTTGGCATGGGTTATTTTTTGTATTTTTTTTTTTTTTAATTATTATTATTTTGTTGTGATGTGTGGCGTTGTATGGTGCAGAAGCGTGGACGATAAGTGAAAGAGACAGAAAACGAATTGAAACTTTTGAAATGTGGTGTTGGACTAGTCTGGCTGAGAGACTATAATACTATAAACTAGTCTGGCTGAGGGAGTATAAACAGAGAGTAGATCAGCGTCTAGCTAGGGGACTATAAACAGGGAGAATACTAGCCCAAGAAAATGATGAAAAATTTGACGTTTTTCAAAGTCAAATATCTCCGGCTAAACTTAACCGATTTTGATGACAATAAAGGGAGAACGGGCTCTAGTCTTGATTTTAAATCATTACATGAAAGTAAAATCAAAAAATCAAATCAAGAATAATAATAAACTGTATATTAAATAAAATAGGTAGGTACATAAATACTAATTTTCTTTAACCAAGATCAAAAAATTCCCGGAGGGACGGGCCCCGCTTGTTGGCCAATAGGGAGCGCGTAGTGCAACGGTACTTTCCCTGTCGCGTATAATATCTCTAGTAGCGCGGTCAAACTTTCTTGACTTGGCGGGGCGGAGCGCTACCGCGCTCCTTAGTCTATCCTAACTTGACTGCACCTCTCAACCTAGCGGTAGTATAGTACCTATTGAGATAGAGCATGAGATATCTATTGGTATTATTTATATTTCGAACAGGAATGATGGGTCTCTAATAAACAGACTCTAAAGTCTAAAGTAAAGCGGATGGCATAGTTAGGAACTTAGGAAGTGACATTTTTTAAATAACAATAATAATCATGTAAGTATATCATTTTTTATTTATTTATACAATAAACGGGATTTACCCTGTACTAACTATTACAATGTTCATGGGCACCTAATCACACCTATTATGTAGTCGTATGTATATAGGTAAGACCTACCTATCACAGAATGATTAAAGCAATCAGGACCGTTTATATCCTCAAGATTCTTAGGATGAAAGTGAAACTTACACGAGCCAGCCCTAAAGTCAAGAGGGTCAAGAGTCTTGGGTTTTGCGGTGAAATACGGAATGATTGCAGTAATTGGTCATCTGTTACTGGGGTATTATTACATAGTAATTGATACTATGCTACGCAGGTAAAAGTCAATTATGAATGCTGATCATGAGGTTTCGAATCTGTATTCTGTAGGAAAGCTCAGACGGGGTTGAGAGAATAAAAAGAAAGGACATCGGTAAATTGATGCTGTGAAATCAGGAAATGAAGAAGAAGATGATGACTACATCACTACACTATTATACCTAGTGGTTTTTGTTTCCAAATGAACTTGTTCAAAATATACTAAATATAATAAACATGGATCAAAAAATGCGTAAAAGTGTAAGTAGCGTTTACTTTATTTCTATTACGACTTGACCCATACAAAGGTAGGCAAGAGTCTTATAATAAATTCTTTTAAATCTCATGAGAGGAAGGAGATACGGAAATAGCCTGGGCTAAAACTAAAAAAAGAAGAAAAAAAATGTAGGTAGGAACCTACCTAGATGTATAAAATTTCCATGTTAGAGCCAATGGATAAAAGAATACCTACTACTTTTGTATTTTCTTACTTTTATCTTTAAAATTATGCAACGGTAATTACTTACGTGTACTCGAAGACTTTGAACTGTCACTTTCCCTCAATCTCCAGTTTTCTCTTCCCGGGGCAGAGTTTTTCAAGAGTGAATGACATGATGAAACCCCAGAACTTGATTCTGGCGTCGAGAGATCATAGCTGGTTTTCTTTTCTTTTCTTTCCTTTCGGTTATTTTCTTTTACTTCTCTTAATACTTGCAGAATTTCATTCTCTTTCATACTCAGTTTCTTTTGGAGGAATCGTTTTGCTTTGAACTTCACAAAGTTTCCATTTTGATCAGTCGTGCTTGTGGAGCTCGTGTGAATCTCTGCAAACTTCGTGTCCACTCCTTCAAGTTCTTCCTTTTGAACATTTACCTTTAGACTTCCATTGTCTGTATATATTTTCTCATAATTTTCCAAATGAGTTATGAAGATCGCTAATTTACCTTCTATGTACTTTCTTTCTCTGCTCCATGCTACCTTCATCTCATGAATCCTTTATCTCTTTTTCACGGAGGGATCTGAATAAATTCCATCCCGAAGGTGAAATCCGAGATGCGTCTCATTTTTGAAATTTATCATCCAAGTTCGGTCCCTAAAGCTACCTCAGCTAGAACTATGTACTTTTTTGTAGACATGTGCATAGACATTTACTCGTACAGGGTGACAAAAAAATACTATACACAGCCTTTTTTTTCAGCTTTCATCATGTAGGTACCTACAATCGATAACGTTAAAAATTCAACTGTATGAACTGTACTCACTGAACTTACATGGGGATAGTAGGAGTAGATACCCAGTACATTGAGGCGGGTTTTCTTTAAACTCATAAGGGGTCTGTAGCACTACCGGTGATTAGGGTGGCCATTCAGCTGTGATAAACTGAGGAAATAGGCTCGGTTAAACGCAAAAAAGAGCTTTCACACTTTGAGCAGTGACCAGTGTTTTTATAGGGTTAGGTTAAACGCAAAAAAGAGCTTTCACACTTTGAGCAGTGACCAGTGTTATTATAGGGAGGGTTAGGTTAAACGCAAAAAAGAGCTTTCACAATTTTGATCACTGACCAGTGTTGTTATAGGGTTAGGTTCAACAAGTACAAAAATAATAGCAATAGCGTTCATGTTCATAGTTTGTTCCTATAGGCCTATCTTGATTTTATAATATAAGATAGCATATAGAAGTTATAGCATACTGTATAGGTACATTTATTTTTGGTCACCCTGTTCGTTATATACTTATTTATTTACTTTATGATCTCAAGTAGGTATATAGGTTCAATCTCAGGTACCGCGGACGCAACTCGGATGACCTTTCTTTGGCTTAGGACGCAAATCGGATGATTTGGAATTTTCGGATGCAACTGCTGGTCCTCCTTTTTCCACATCCTACGCCATTCCCCCGCATTGGCTTCCTTTTTACCTCCTTCTCCTCTTTCTTGAGATTCTTTTGTTCTTTCACCTCAGTTCCTATCCCTTCTCTCAGTCATCATCTCTTTCTCTTATTATCCCTTGTTAAACACGGATATCATTGTTGTGAACACAGATCCCAAACATTTCTTGTAGTTATATTTACATTCTCATCTACCTCTTTTCTGGTGTAATCTTTCCCTGCATTGCATTTTGTATAGTATTATATACCTACCTCAGAATAGACAGGTATATTTTTATTATCTACTTACTTTAATGATTATTTGTTCCCGTTGAAACTGCATCTCTCACTTTAATAGGTACCTCTACCTATCTATCCGTTTAAAGTTTTAAACAGAAGTCCCACTAGTGATTCACATTAAAATCCAGGTCCAAGAATAAAATTTTCCAAACATCCATTTTCACCCCCGGAGTCCATCAGGGCCGAAAGTCTAAATTTCATTTTTGGGTCTGAATTTCAATATAAACCATTAGTGGGAAACATTTGAAGCACAAATCACTCATCAATATGAATTTCCCATTTTTGGTGCTTCCCCTGTTGACGGGAGAACATGGAAAAATTAAAATTTGAATAGGCCATAACTCCGGCCCTAGTTGTCGGATCAAACTCAAAATTGTACCAAAGTGCTACGTTCTCTAATACCAATGATATGATGTACCTATCTGGGGCCGCCCCTGGGAGGCCTTCCAAAATTTTGAGTAAGACCTCCCAAAATTCTTTATCATAATCAAGGGCTGCATGTAATTTCTTCCTAGGTTGAAAAGTAAAAAAAATAAATAATAATAATACTAATAAGAGATAAGAGGGTGGTCTGGGATGAACAGACTGTACCTAGGTATATGCATCCGCACTCACAACGTAGGCTGTATAGTGTATAGGTACTCCACTGAGCTCATCCGGTGGTATAATGTCAAATCAAATCTCAAATTCCTGCGTGCAAGCCAAATGTGATCTCAATGTTGGGCTGCTAAAAGCTGGGATGCAGTTATTTGGTTTCATGTGGTGTGGTGCCACAAAAAAAGGAAGTCTTTCTAAAAAGCGGTTGCAAACTATTAAACTGTGTGTAGGTAATAGTGAAATATGTGAATTAAATGACATTTTTTACAGCCTACGTTTACAACCTACATTTTTTACAGCCTACGTTGTGAGTGATCATAAGAAACCAGTTCTCAGTAGGTTATATACCTATACCTGTCTATCCTAACTTGACTGCACCTCTCAACCTAGCGGTAGTATAGTACCTATTGAGATAGAGCATGAGATATCTATTGGTATTATTTATATTTCGAACAGGAATGATGGGTCTCTAATAAACAGACTCTAAAGTCTAAAGTAAAGCGGATGGCATAGTTAGGAACTTAGGAAGTGACATTTTTTAAATAACAATAATAATCATGTAAGTATATCATTTTTTATTTATTTATACAATAAACGGGATTTACCCTGTACTAACTATTACAATGTTCATGGGCACCTAATCACACCTATTATGTAGTCGTATGTATATAGGTAAGACCTACCTATCACAGAATGATTAAAGCAATCAGGACCGTTTATATCCTCAAGATTCTTAGGATGAAAGTGAAACTTACACGAGCCAGCCCTAAAGTCAAGAGGGTCAAGAGTCTTGGGTTTTGCGGTGAAATACGGAATGATTGCAGTAATTGGTCATCTGTTACTGGGGTATTATTACATAGTAATTGATACTATGCTACGCAGGTAAAAGTCAATTATGAATGCTGATCATGAGGTTTCGAATCTGTATTCTGTAGGAAAGCTCAGACGGGGTTGAGAGAATAAAAAGAAAGGACATCGGTAAATTGATGCTGTGAAATCAGGAAATGAAGAAGAAGATAATGACTACATGAAGAAGAAGAAGAAGAAGAAGAAGAAGAAGAAGAAGAAGAAGAAGAAGAAGAAGAAGAAGAAGAAGAAGATGATGACTACATCACTACACTATTATACCTAGTGGTTTTTACACTATTATACCTATTTTGTACCAAACACATAAAACCTTGTTTAGACTGCGGGAGTAAAGGGACTTTTCAGTCTCATTCTGGCAGTATAAACAGGGTATATTCTATTCTATTCTACTTCTGTACCTACAGGGTGCGCCAGAAAAAAATGATCAAAAAATGCGTAAAAGTGTAAGTAGCGTTTACTTTATTTCTATTACGACTTGACCCATACAAAGGTAGGCAAGAGTCTTATAATTCTTTTAAATCTCATGAGAGGAAGGAGATACGGAAATAGCCTGGGCTAAAACTAAAAAAAGAAGAAGTAGGCGCCAGAAAAACACTTGTAGGAAAGCTCAGACGGGGTTGAGAGAATAAAAAGAAAGGACATCGGTAAATTGATGCTGTGAAATCAGGAAATGAAGAAGAAGATGATGACTACATCACTACACTATTATACCTAGTGGTTTTTGTTTCCAAATGAACTTGTTCAAAATATACTAAATATAATAAACATGGATCAAAAAATGCGTAAAAGTGTAAGTAGCGTTTACTTTATTTCTATTACGACTTGACCCATACAAAGGTAGGCAAGAGTCTTATAATAGGTGTACCTATAACACGAACATGGGATAGAACAAGAGATGTCAACCCGCAAAGAAGCTGTTAGTCATTCTGTCATGCAAATGAATAGTCATTTCCACTTTAATCATCCGTCGGGTAAATCTACAGGGTGTTTACTTCCTGAAAACTACCACTCCGTGCCCAACTACACCTGAAACACGTAGAATCGAGCTGTGGAAACAAGACCTCCCAAATCCTATAGTCCAACTCGAAGAAAAAATTGCAAGCGGCGGAAACCTAAAGTACCCAATCTGGGAGACCCTGAATTCCTTCTCTCTTCGATTTCGGGACGGTAAGACCATAGCAGTTACAGTTCCCTCTGTCAAACCTCTTAAAAAAAAATTAATATCTCCGTAAATAATGATTTCTCAGAAAATTCAAGATAATGGAATTAAAGAGGACAAAAAGGGGTACTTTTCTATCAGGAGAATATCAATGAATTTAGGTGGAAACTTTAAGAAAAATCGAATTGAAAAAATGGTAGTTTTTAACGAGATACAAATCCAAGTAGCAGAATATTGGAAGAGGAGTATCTGACATGGTCATTGGTCAAAGCGGACACGGAAAGTAAAGTAAGTACCCTATTTAAAGTCCACCAGCTAGACTAAAAAAAATGTCTACTAAAACAATTATTGGAGGTAAAATAAGTCTGCCCAATAACTCCTTCTATGGGGACAGACCGACCGACCGACCGACAGACAGACGACACCGAAGCGAATACAATAGTCCGTCCACTATACCTTTTATTATTAGTAATAATAAAGGAAGGACGGACTAAAAACTGATTTTACGCGTTAATTTCCCACGGGACCAGACAGAGGTTGTGAACACCCTGTATACTAGATATAGCTATAAGTATAGTAATATAGCCTACAGTCATTGTAGGGAATACGAAAACAACGTGTATCACGCCATATTGCATGTGACTCTAAATTCGTATTATTTGGACCGAAGAATACTCAAGTAGAGGGGACTGGTCTGAAATGCTATGGATTATGGAAGAATACAACGTTGTATCTTACAACATTGTAGAGTTGTATCTCTGTCCTATCCTTCGTCTTGTTACTTCTTTACCTAACTAACGAGGTTTCAAGACAAAATTCGTATTATTTGGATTTTGGACCGAAGAATACTCAAGTAGAGGGGACTGGTCTGAAATGCTATGGATTATGGAAGAATACAACATTGTAGAGTTGTATCTTTGTCCTTGTTTAGACTGCTGGGGTAAAGGGACTTTTCAGTCCTATTCGGGCAGGATAAACAAGGTATATTCTATTCTATTCTATCCTTCGTCTTGATATTTCTTTGGCTGACAAGGTTTATACTGTTCATAGTAGACAGCCTAACAAGTTGTGTTCTCATCGTTACACGCCACTCCTTTTTTCTAGCCTTTTCCTACTTAAATAGGGTCGTCAGCGTTTCTTGTCAGTCCCTTTCAGATAGCCCTATTGGAAGCTGTTCATAAACATCTTACAGCGGAACGTAAGCTCACCTCAACGACGCGACGCTATAAATGGTATACATCATGGTCCCCAAAAACTTAAGTAGTTATTGAGCATTCACGCCATTAGAACAACCCTGGATACTTGGATAGCCGTTTCGAGCTTTTGGCTCTTATCATCTCTGTATTTAATGCAAATAATGATAGATCCAACAGATCTGGTATAAATCGAATACTACTGGAATATATACCTAACAATAATCACAATCCTATAGAGATGGTATACAATGAAGACTTATTGGAATAGAATAGAATAGAATATACCCCCTATAACGCCAGAATAAGACTGTGAAAAGTCCCTTCCCTGCAGTCTTGAATAGAGCAAATCATATTGCACTAAAAGTGGAAATATTGGCAAAGGAGCAAACTCGCAGCTAACAGCATCACTGCAGACGACACTGCTGCAAACGTCTACAAATGAAGAGAAATGGCTTCTAATGACCGTAACACAACTCCTGGCGTAGCACAGAGCGCCGTCATCTGTCACACCTACTAGTTACTACACTACTTCTCCTTTCCCGAGTTCTAGCTGTTCCTTCCCTACCTAATACACTACTTCCCCTTTTTGCCGGGTTCCAGCTTCATCCCTTTCCTTCTTCCCACTATCCACCCGTTCCTTTACCGCCCATCGCTTCCTCCCAATTCTCAAATACTACCTACACTATCCAATGTTCCTTGTACCTATGTATCTTCTTTTCTTCCCAAATACTTTGTCATCCTCCCTTTTTGAACCTCCTATTGCCCACGCCCAGCCTCGGTCTTTATACAAAAGATATAATGTAACAATACAGGAGAAATACCTTTAAAAACATCACATAACCAGTACCTAGCCTTTTCCTACTTATTAGTACCTAGCCTTTTCCTAAATTAGTTGATGCGACTCCAAAATACTGCGAAATGTTAAGTGCAAAGTTTTTAAAGTTACTTCTAGGAACTAGGAAGGAAAAACAGCTTTGCTAAAATTTGCATTGAAAACTGAAAAGATAAAAAACGTATCTCCGGGTACTACTCGTATCTCCGGGTTGAGAATAACTTTGTGATAGGTGCAGGTGGATAAAAAAGCCCCTCTGAGTCCCTGGACAGATGAATAATTGAACAAGCTGCTAATAACATTGATCAATCGAGCCCGGAGTCAAAAATAATTGTTGGGTGGATATTATAGGGTGGTAGGTTAGGTAACTTAATACGTAGGGTATTATAAGGTGGTAGGAGAGGACCTGCTAAGGTCAGGTCAGATGGGATAGGTAACCTACTAGGTATTTTAGGGTGGTAGGACCTGGTAGGGGTCACATAAAGTGACATGGAGAAAAACTTTTCATACTTTTCAATTGTTTCCATTTATTCGTTCTGAAGGGAATTTTTAGTCAGCTCCCATGGCGTAGTGGTCACTGCGCTCGCCTTGCACGCGGGAGACCCGGGTTCGATTCCCGGCGGGGTCAAGAAATTTGTATCATGCAAGTGATTGATTCCGTGACTGGCTGTTGCGGGGTCCACTCAGCCTCGTGAGGAAAATGAGTAGCTATGACATGTAAATGCGCATAGCGACCGGTGCCAGCATGGTAGGTAAACATTGGATGTTAGGATTAGTGAGATATTGGGAAAATCCTACAATGCTACAGTGAGCACCAAAGTTTTGTGACATAATAACACAAAGAAACTGCATTTACAATTGTTTCAATTTCATCTCCTTTTGTAGATTTTCTTCTTCTTGGCAAATCAGGTACACTATCAGTCTTTTACTTCTAAATACATAAATTACTCGTACCTATCTTAAATTTAAAAAAAAGCTCCTTTTACTGGTTTTACTTACAATTTGAGCATGTCAGTTCTACGACAACAAGTACCCTTCTCCAATGCCACCCCAAATACCCTTATTGATTATGATCCTTGAACTTACCTAAAATCAGACAAACAAAACGCAATCAAATTAATGTCCAAATCGAAAGCATAAATATTTTCAAGTTGAGTTTGTAGTTTGTACCACAGTATCAAAGCAAAGTTTAATGTTCAATTCCACAGTACCTATCAAAGCAAAGGTTTAATACTACACATTTCCACGTCCAATTTGTTCAATTCCACAGTATCAAACGGTACCTATCAAAGCAAAGGTTTCAATTCCACAGTACCTATCAAAGCAAAGGTTTAATACTACACATTTCCACGTCCAATTTGTTCAATTCCACAGTATCAAAACGGTACCTATCAAAGCAAAGGTTTCAATTCCACAGTACCTATCAAAGCAAAGGTTTTATACTACACATTTCCACAACTCGTTCTACTGATAAGGCCAGGTGATAACAGCTTGTTTGTGTGAAATACAGACCCAAGTGCGAGGGAAAACAACACTGAAGGACTTTAACGTGAGCTTAACTCAACAAGGTAGCTGCTCATTGAAGGGATTTTTTTACTTTTCAGGTGCCGAAAGTTGGTCACATTCTGTTTGGTGATTTTGAGCTGGTCTTGAATAAACTTGGTGTGTGTCAGGGCGTCTTCTATTTGACCGGTGAAATTTGGATCCGTGAGGAAGTCTTTGACCGCGGGGGCTTTGCCTTTGGGTTTGGGACCCATTGGTGGACTGTTCACCAATGTTTGTGTTTATGAGTGGAGGAGTGTAGTTTGGCGTGACGCGACGAAGAAGATATGAGGTTCGTTCTCGAAACGGCTGGCTCTCTTCGGCACGATAAGACCTCAGCAAAGCAGTAATAGCCCCCTCTATCAAACCTCTCCAAAAAAAATCTTACATAATTTGCATTTTTTTATTCTGACTCAACTATTTTATGAGCTTACTGAAGCGACGAAGAGATGTCTGTGCTTCATTTAGGATGAATTTTGAACACTATTGCTAGCCGCTTAGCCAGTAGATAGAACACGAGGATGGATGGTTCTCTGATCTTTGAAACTTTGTCCTGTAGAATGTATACCTAATGTCATTCAGCAAGATCCCTAATAGAGCAGCGTGGACGGTACCACGGTAGTTAAGGATGTGCGCATAAGGTTCATAAGTGAAAAGATCATGGTCTCGGAAGGGAAAAAAAAATATTCTAAAGTCAACATCAACTGAAGTAGGTAATTTAAATTTAGCGAGGAACTACTGAACATTGCAAGAGTGCATCTCAATAGACACACTCATTCCCCGAGTAATTTGTCGTCTTAATCGTCAAGTAGAGAAGAACACCTGGCAATTCTCTTCAGCATTAAACCGGGAATGTCTACCAAGAGTACCAAGTACCTATTTGCCAGGACATTAAGTAGTAGCTTGGACATGAAGTAGTAACTTGGACATTAAGCAGTTGCTTGGACAAGTTGGCCGGCCATAGACTAATATGTTGCGGAGTCTCAATGTCCAATAACACGATAGCAACATGACCAGCAAAATTCTGGGCTATTGAACCTGAAAATAGCATAGCGCGTTGCTAAATACATCTCACATCATTCCTATCTTAAACGTATGTACATACTATGTATAATAAAACGTACAGCAAGTACAGAACGTTTAATATCCAATAACAGAAATAGCTTCAGATCCACTGGAGTAGGTAGGTAAGTACATACTATGTATAATAAAACGTACAGCAAGTACAGAACGTTTAATATCCAATAACAGAAATAGCTTCAGATCCACTGGAGTAGGTAGGTAAGTACATACTATGTATAATAAAACGTACAGCAAGTACAGAACGTTTAATATCCAATAACAGAAATAGCTTCAGATCCACTGGAGTAGGTAGGTAAGTACATACTATGTATAATAAAACGTACAGCAAGTACAGAACGTTTAATATCCAATAACAGAAATAGCTTCAGATCCACTGGAGTAGGTAGGTAAGTACATACTATGTATAATAAAACGTACAGCAAGTACAGAACGTTTAATATCCAATAACAGAAATAGCTTCAGATCCACTGGAGTAGGTAGGTAAGTACATACTATGTATAATAAAACGTACAGCAAGTACAGAACGTTTAATATCCAATAACAGAAATAGCTTCAGATCCACTGGAGTAGGTAGGTAAGTACATACTATGTATAATAAAACGTACAGCAAGTACAGAACGTTTAATATCCAATAACAGAAATAGCTTCAGATCCACTGGAGTAGGTAGGTAAGTACATACTATGTATAATAAAACGTACAGCAAGTACAGAACGTTTAATATCCAATAACAGAAATAGCTTCAGATCCACTGGAGTAGGTAGGTAAGTACATACTATGTATAATAAAACGTACAGCAAGTACAGAACGTTTAATATCCAATAACAGAAATAGCTTCAGATCCACTGGAGTAGGTAGGTAAGTACATACTATGTATAATAAAACGTACAGCAAGTACAGAACGTTTAATATCCAATAACAGAAATAGCTTCAGAGCGGGAGGCCCGGGTTCGATTCCCGGCGGGGTCAAGAAATTTGTATCATGCAAATGATTGATACCGTGACTGGCTGTTGCGGGGCCCACTCAGCCTTGTGAGGAAAATGAGTAGCTATGTAATATAATGCGCATAGCGACCGGTGCCAGCATGGTAGGTAAACATTGGATTTTAGGATTATTGAGATATTGGGAAAATCCTAAAATGCTGCAGTGAGCACCAAAGTTGTGACATAATAACACAATGAAACTGCATTTACATTTATTTACATTTTTAGTCATATTCGAGCGGCATTAGAACTATTACTAGAAGATCAGAGATCTGTAGAACTCTCTCAGAAAAAGGGCCACTACGAGGTGCCCAACTTCCCATAGGTTCAGGAGATGTGGCCAACAAACAGGCAGACAAACTGAACAAAAAATAGTCATGTTAAACTCTTGGAGGGTTTCAGCAGTCATTATATATAAGTTCTTTCGGTCAACTTAATAAGGAGAACCAAAAAGGCAGATATATTTTGCAGAACTTCAAAGAATTATTATAGTTTATTTGTTAAAAGCCGACATGTTTCGGAGGCACTCCCTCCATCATCAGGGCTACAGGAAACACTAAACACTAAACGAGGTACACTGAACACAGAAGACTAGAGGAGATCACAGAAAGAGGGTAGGTATAAGGTTAAAACTATAATATATAAAAATATAAATCTGGGGCTAAAAATTGGAAAGACATGGTTGTGCCATAAAAATTGAAAAGACATGGTTCTCCTTATCAAGTCATGTTAAAAACATGAAATTCGATTTGTTCGTTCAATTACACGTCTCTGGACTGGGTACAGTTACAGTGCCTCCGATAGAATGCTATGCGGCATATTATGACATGTACATATGTAAGTATCAGGTAGCTACATAATATGTACTTGTATTACTTGTAGTAATTTATGTTTCAGACCTTTGGACACAATTCAAATATGTTCACAAGGGACGAACGTACATATATGCAAACTGTAGTAAATACGGGTGTATTTGACTTTTTATTTACTAATTATAAAGAAACTATAGGGATCTATTTCCTTCTCCATTGTTGGGTACTAAATTTTCACGTCGCTACTGGAACTCGAACCTCCGACCCCCGGAACGAGTCCAACCTTGGAGGAACAGTGAAAGTACGAAATGTGTCACT
The DNA here is from genome assembly GCF_000475195.1 of Diaphorina citri. Taxonomy (NCBI): domain Eukaryota; kingdom Metazoa; phylum Arthropoda; class Insecta; order Hemiptera; family Psyllidae; genus Diaphorina; species Diaphorina citri. Next base: position 21,063 of record NW_007379682.1, on the reverse strand, counting down.
ACTCTTACCCCAACTTTCCCTACATAATGAGGGCTGTACGTACACATAAGTTTTCTCTTGTTTTTGATGACGGCGCCAGATTCAAGAGAAAAAATGACTCTTGCCAAGTTTTCGTTTCTCTTTTATAAAAGACAACGATGCCGCTCTCTACGCACTACTAAACGTTTACGTGTACGGACGCTAACGCTTGATTCAAATACGGTAACGCTTCATTTACACAGAATATACAGATCATAAGAATTGACCAGAAATGGGTCTGTCCATTTTCTTCTACTCCAAACGAGATGAAACGAAATGACACAAAAAATGATAGGGACTTTTACATGTGAGAGGCTGGCTTTTAACTACCCAGGTCTCATATTGGGCTTCATGCCTGCCGTTTTTCACTGGGAATTGAACCAGCTCGCGAGGCACCTTGAACACTCAGCAACACGTCAAGTCCCAGACTGCTGATTATTTGCTACAAGCAAAATTTTGAGTCAACAATTAACAAAGCTAGGAGAGCAAATTTAGCTATGGTTTCCATGTAATGCTAGCTTAACAAATAGTGTTTAAACGTATCCATATTCCATACGGACGTGTCCAAGATAACAACCAGCGTTTCTTGTTCATCTATCCTTCTACCCACTAACCTTGTAAGAAACCACTTGCAAATCACCCTGTAAACTTCAAGTCTATCTAGAAAAGCAAAAAACCCTCCCTATCCACAAAGAATTTCAACATAGCACGCGGAGTCATTTCATAATCACAGCAAGCAACATAGTTATCCCCCTACAACGTTCTGATAAAATTTCCCTCAGTATGCATGTACCTCACCCCCCCCCATTCGTCCAAAAAGGACTGCGTCCCGCTTTGGGCCAAAAAAAATATGGTCACCCTATTTATACTGCACTAACCTCGTAAGGAAGTATGAGTACCTCGTTGATACACTTTACATGTTTGTCTGTTTCACCATATTCCCTTGCTAAAGAAATACTCAGTATGCATATTGCATAGTGTAGGATTACATCATAATGTGAGCAAGTTCTTCTATTACGATACGCGACGTGTTAAGAAAGTGGAGAGATCTTGAGTTACAGAACGGAAAACAATTTCCTTTTCCTACACAATACAGCACTTAGCACGATATACTTTGCCATACAAACCTTAGCACGATATACTTCGCCATATAAACCTCAGCAACTACTTACACTTAGCCATACAACACTTACGACCAGGTAGGTATACAGCATAGCAAAGGTTGAGTGCGAAGGGCATCCACTCGTAAAATTTGTAGCCAAAACCAAACGTCAGCCCAAAGCAATCACCCTAGTTAGGGCTCACTGAGAGGCTGACGAAAAAGGCCGACCCCGTCTGTACACGGGAAAAGGGGAAGAAAAAAGAAAGAAGTCTGTTCCACCATACTTAACTCTTGATTTTGAATGGGCTGTCCCATTTTCATACTTGTACTTGCCCAACACATTTCGGTGGCACAGAGGGCCAGGTCTAGTTCAGATTCAAAACCTTGTAAAACTCTGTACATATTATCTACAGTAGTTTCACAGTTTAAACACCCTGTACAATCTCTGTACGTATGTTTTTTGTCGGTAGTGCAGAAATCTAAAGAGGAAACAGATAGGGTTGCATCACTGGCCAGACAGCTAACGTCAACACCGACCTCTGATAACAAACACACAATTCTGCATAATCTCTTCAGACCCAGACACCAAGAGGTTATCTAAGCGTGTAGGAAGATCGTGTATGTTTTTTGTCGGTAGTGCAGAAATCTAAAGAGGAAACAGATAGGGTTGCATCACTGGCCAGACAGCTAACGTCAACACCGACCTGATAACAAACACACAATTCCGCATAATCTCTTCAGACCCAGACACCAAGAGGTTATCTAAGCGTGTAGGAAGATCGCTTTATCTCCCTCTCTCTAGGTACTTATTTTTGCTCATCTTGGTGGTATAGTGGTCATGGCGGTCGTCTGGTAAACAGAAGGGTTCAATATCAGGCTAGGCATGGAATTTCATCCTCATTTTATTAAAGGAATTCTACAGTTCAATGGACCAAGAACTAGAGGTAGACTCGGGGGTAAATAGATTTTTTTTTTGGTGGTATAGTGGTCATGGCGGTCGTCTGGTAAACAGAAGGGTTCAATATCAGGCTAGGCATGGAATTTCATCCTCATTTTTTTAAAAGGAATTCTACAGTTCGATGGACCAAGAACTAGAGGTAGACTCGGGGGTAAATAGATTTTTTAGGAGGTTTGATAGAGGGAACTGTAATTTTATTGCTAAAGCCAAGGTCATATCGTCCTGAAAGACAAGAGGGAAGAATCGAAGAATCAGGATCGAGAACGAACCTCATCTGTGTAGGAAAAAAATCCATCCCGGACGGGAATCGAACCTACCGCTTACAAGACAGACGCACTACCCTCGAAGTTAATTAGGTTGGCTTTCAAAGAAAGTAACGAAAATACAGAGATGTGTAGGGAGATGATTAACATTTCGGCCTTTAGCTACCTCTTTAATCCCCAGGTGTGTACAGTAGTGGTCAAGACAATCGCCTAATAAACAGGAGATTGTGGGGTTAAAGAAAGAATTTTTGTCATTATTTTTCCAGAATTTGACCAAAATAATAGTAGGTACATACCTACTTTGTAATATACCTAGTGCTAGGGTAAAGGGACTTTTTAGTCTCACTCGAGCATTATAAACTAACATTAGCGAACTAACTGCCTAGCTGCTCACCTAAAACTCATTACGGTTTATTTATAGCCTCATGATTCTCTCCTTTTTTTAATGTCTGGCAGCCTTCATATATGATTTTATGGGCGATTTTTACGACTCAAAAATATCGTAAAAACAGAAATTGAAAAAAATGGGGGAGCGATATAAAACGCAAACACGATACTGAGAGCAAGGGATCGATTGATTGAATTACCGTGCAATTTATTCTGCACAAAATGGAATAATGGAAAAGTTTGTATGTACCTACTTAAGTACATAGGGCGGTATATGTTTAAGAGATGCAGATACAACCATATTATGAGAAAGTGGAGAGATCTTGAGTTACAGAACGGAAAACAATTTCCTTTTCCTACACAATACAGCACTTAGCACGATATACTTTGCCATATAAACCTTAGCAACTTATACTTAGCCATACAACACTTACGACCAGGTAGGTATACAGTTTAGGTACAGCCGGCCCGGTTAGCTTGGTTGGTAGCTCGTCTGCCTAAGCGCTAGGTCGAGGGTTCAATTCCCGCCCGGGACGGATATCATCCTATACAAATAAGGTTCGTTCTCGGAACGGCTGGCTTTCTCCTATCCTGCTTTCCTTCTCTCTTCCAATTCGGGATGATAAAACCTTAGTAGCATTTTCAGTTCCCTCTGTCAAACCTCTTGAAAAAAAAGTGTCTTTCATATCAGTATGCATATTGCATAGTGTAGGATTACATCATAATGTGAGCAAGTTCTTCTATTACGATACGCGACGTGTTAAGAAAGTGGAGATATCTTGAGTTACAGAACGGAAAACAATTTCCTTTTCCTACACAATACAGCACTTAGCACGATATACTTCGCCATATAAACCTTAGCAACTTATACTTAGCCAAATAGCCATACAACACTTACGACCAGGTAGGTATACAGTTTAGGTACAGCCGGCCCGGTTAGCTTGGTTGGTAGCGCGTCTGCCTAAGCGCTAGGTTGCGGGTTCAATTCCCGCCTGGGGCGGATATCATCCTATACAGATAAGGTTCGTTCTCGGAACGGCTGGCTTTCTCCTATCCTGCTTTCCTTCTCTCTTCCAATGCGGGATGATAAAACCTTGGTAGCATTTACAGTTCCCTCTGTCAAACCTCTTGAAAAAAAAGTGTCTTTCATAATTGTGAAACACATCACATCACATCTTCTGCGTTGGAGGTTATTATTTGTTATTTGTATATCTAATCACAGGTATAACACGGGTAAAAACGGCGAAAAATTCCAGCTTAATAATATCTGACATCTGTCACACAGCGCTCATTCTTCCTTGATGTGTGATTAAAAAACCAACAAGCACTCATTGTGTGTTTTCTCAAACGTGTTATCAACACTCGTTCTATTTTTTTAATGTCTGGCAGCCTTCATATATGATTTTATGGGCGATTTTTACGACTCAAAAATATCGTAAAAACAGAAATTGAAAAAAAAAAAAAATGGGGGAGCAATATAAAACGCAAACACGATACTGAGAGCAAGGGATCGATTGATTGAATTACCGTGCAATTTATTCTGCACAAAATGGAATGATGGAAAAGTTTGTATGTACCTACTTAAGTACATAGGGCGGTATATGTTTGAGAGATGCAGATACAACCATATTATGGTACATGAATTACCGTGCAATTTATTCTGCACAAAATGGAATAATGGAAAAGTTTGTATGTACCTACTTAAGTACATAGGGCGGTATATGTTTGAGAGATGAAGATACAACCATATCATGGTACGAACGGTCCCAGTTTTGCTCATTTGAACCCTGTTAAAACTCGAAAACCCCAAGCATTACAGAGGTATGTAAGTACTGGGAAAGATAAAATCAATTGAAAAACGTATGACAGAAAAAAGTTCTTCAGTTCCCTTTACAAGCTACAAGAGGAAAATTAATATTTTCCAATTTCCTCTCCCAAATTCACATCCATCTTTTTTCTCCCATGTTTTAATCCCTGAATACCCTTAGAGAACTCCTTATCTACCTGCTACATCGTATCCCATTCAATCAACTTTTGAGCAGGTTTCCTTTCTCTTTCGTCTTTTTAACAATTTTCAAAAGAGAACCTTCTCTGTTACCTCACAATTTTCTCAATCGATTACATTACTTTATATTTTCCTACACAAGCTACCTACCCAACAAAATATGATGAAACATCAATTTCCCATAAAATCAATACGGTGAACAACTTAGTACTCAAATGATATTCAAGCATCAAATGATATCATATCTACGTATTTAGATGTTTGTTTTTAGACTAGTAGCTTGAGACTTGAGACCAGCCACCAGACGTAAGCTGCTAAGGTGACCATGAATTATTTCGAACAAAACAAAATACCAAAGACAAACCACAATTTTTCCAATCAACAATCAATACAGAGCAGTGGAGGTGGAGGTACACCCTGAATCCCTGATCCAAAAATTCCTTTATCAAAAAACCAGAAAACCTTCAACACACCAAATCATTCCTCCTACTTAAGTCCAAGTCCCAAGATCTACAATCGAAAACCCAATCTCTCTTGGTACACCTAAAAATAACACACAACACACCTATAAAAAAACTCAATTCCTTCAAAACACCATGATATAAAAACACGCTGATGTGGTTACAACGTGGCAACACTGTACATAAAAAAAAGAACATTGATCGAGCATCCACCACACACAGCCACGTACAATGTGCAACGTTGTCAGATGTGGCTTCATTTCTCATTCCACTGCTCGGTTCTTGTTTTCTTTTTGTATCTCGACTTGAATAGGGAACGAAGTTTTTTGCTTCTTGCGTTCTCTACTTTCCATCTTTCCAAGCTCTTCAGTCTCAGGTCTCAGGTCAGTGTTCACAGACAACACACAGGGAGGGAACGGATAAATTCGAGAAAATCGTAAACGATTGACTGACGTTGGAAATGGGATTTTCAGAGGGAAAAAAATCGACTAGTTTCTCGTTTGCCATTTTCACTTGAGATTCTAGAGAATTTTGGTGGGAAAAAAAATAGTCTGTGAGAAAATCAAAATTTAAATAGACGCTATCAGTTTCCAGCTGGTAGATAAAAATTAAAAATAATAAATACTCGTATTTTCAACCAGTGGTTCAAGTAAACTTTAGAAGTAGAAGTCATTGAAAAAAGGGCCCCTAAAGGGCCCCCGATCAAAGGACCCCAGATCGGGTCAAATGAATGTAGGTAATGTTTTTTTATGAGTTTTTCGTCAGCCTCTCGATCAGCTCTAGGGTGATTGCTTTGGACTGACTGATATTTGGTTTTGGCTTCAAAAAATTTTGAGTGGACGCCCTTCGCTATTTCTTTAACAAGGGCCATAGACTAATATGTAGCGGAGTCTCAATGTCCAATAACACGATAGCAACATGACCAGCAAAATTCTGGGCTATTGAACCTGAAAATGGCATAGCGCGTTGCTAAATACATCTCACATCATTCCTATCTTAAACGTATGTACATACTATGTATAATAAAACGTACAGCAAGTACAGAACGTTTAATATCCAATAACAGAAATAGCTTCAGATCCACTGGAGTAGGTACACAGCAGAATGCAATGCCAGATGCACTGTATATTTCAACGAAGTGCATCCACACTGTTTGAGAGTTCGACAGTAATAAGAGGTAGCCTACGGCTGAGGTAGAGTTTGACAGCAATAGTGCTAATCCAGGGTGAGGTAAAGAGACTTTTAGTCATGTCATATTCGAGCAGCATTAGAACTATTACTAGAATTATTATTAATTAGATTCATATTAGACACCTAAATTAGATAATAGCTTACCTTATCATCAATTAGGTGGTCTGACCACCTAATTGATGAAGGCCATGCCTACAAGAAGACTAAAATAGAGGTCTTATACAAAGGGAAGAAATACCGTGAAGTCATGAGCTACGAACAAATTTACATCTACGAGTCGGTCAGAAGAAATTTGAATCTAAACGCGGTAATAGACACTCTTCCATCTTTAGTCTATGATACTGAACAGCTGATTCAAGATCACAATGCACGCCCAACACCTACGCAAACAACAAACCAACCTCAGTCATCTTGAAAAAGCCTACGAGTGAGGCGAAACTCGAGTCGGTGTAAATAATAATCCCCAACTAAGAACCCTAGTCAACTATAAAATAAGGTAAGCCACTATTACTAGAAGATCAGAGATCTGTAGAACTCTCTCAGAAAAAGGGCCACTACGAGGTGCCCTTCCCATAGGTTTAGGAGATGTGGCCAACAAACAGGCAGACAAACTGAACAAAAAATAGTCATGCTAAAAACATGAAATTCGATTTGTTCGTTCAATTACACGTCTCTGGACTGGGTACAGTTACAGTGCCTCCGATAGAATGCTATGCGGCATATTATGACATGTACATATGTAAGTATCAGGTAGCCTACATATGTACTTGTATTACTTGTAGTAATTTATATTCAGACCTTTGTACACAATTCAAATATGTTCACAAGGGACGAACGTACATATGCAAACTGTGGTAAATATGGGTGTATTTGACTTTTTGGACAGCATTCAATTCACCCGATTTCATACCGATTCCCCCGATTGCAAAATTTGAAGCCAGAAGTGTATGATTCTATTCCCCCGATAGAAAAAAAGGTATAGTTCTATTCCCCCGATGAACAAAAAATGAAAAACATATTTTCATTCAAAAAGTAAAAAGAAAATAATCAATTTATTTAAAAGAATCATATATTTAAAAGACATTCGTTTATTGAATGGGCTGTCCCATTTTCATACTTGCCCAACATATTTCGGTGACCCAGAGGGGCAGGTCTACTTCAGATTCAACACCTTGTAAAACTCTGTACGTATTATCTACAGTAATTTCATAGTTTAAACACCCTGTACAATCTCTGTACGTATGTTTTTTGTCGGTAGTGCAGAAATCTAAAGAGGAAACAGATAGGGTTGCATCACTGGCCAGACAGCTAACGTCAACACCGACCTCTGATAACAAACACACAATTCTGCATAATCTCTTCAGACCCAGACACCAAGAGGTTATCTAAGCGTGTAGGAAGATCGTTTTATCTCCCTCTCTCTAGGTACTTATTTTTGCTCATCTTGGTGGTATAGTGGTCATGGCGGTCGTCTGGTAAACAGAAGGGTTCAATATCAGGCTAGGCATGGAATTTCATCCTCATTTTTTTAAAGGAATTCTATAGTTCAATGGACCAAGAACTTGAGTGTAGACTCGGGGGTAAATAGATTTTTTAGGAGGTCTGATAGAGGGAGCTGTAACTGCTACAGCTAAGGTCATATCGTCCTGAAAGACAAGAGGGAAGAATCGAAGAATCAGGATCGAGAACGAACCCCTCATCTGTGTAGGAAAAAAATCCACCCCGGACGGGAATCGAACCTACCGCTTACAAGACAGACGCACTACCCTCGAAGTTAATTAGGTTGGCTTTCAATAGAAAGTAACGAAAATACAGAGATGTGTAGGGAGATCACTAACATTTCGGCCTTTAGCTACCTCTTTAATCCCCCCAGGTGTATACAGTAGTGGGCAAGACAATCGCCTAATAAACAGGAGATTGTGGGGTTAAAGTATGAATTTTTGTCATTATTTTTCCAGAATTTGACCAAAATAATAGTAGGTACATACCTACTTTGTAATATACCTACTGCTAGGGTAAAGGGACTTTTTAGTCTAAGAATCAGGATCGAGAACGAACCCCTCATCTGTGTAGGAAAAAAATCCACCCCGGACGGGAATCGAACCTACCGCTTACAAGACAGATGCACTACCCTCGAAGTTAATTAGGTTGGCTTTCAATAGAAAGTAAGAAAAAATACAGAGATGTGTAGGGAGATCATTAACATTTCGGCCTTTAGCTACCTCTTTAATGATTTAATCCCCAGGTGTGTACAGTAGTGGTCAAGACAATCGCCTAATAAAAGAATAAAGGTCAAGATATGAATTTTTGTCATTATTTTTCCAGAATTTGACCAAAATAATAGTCGGTAGGTACCTATACCTACTTTGTAGTCTAGTTACTAGTGTAAGGGGACTTTTCAGTCCCATTCAAGCAATTCCCTTACCCTTTGGTTATGAATCCATGTCATGCCAAGAATAATGCCAGTTAGAAAGATTGGTCATCAGTTCATCAGATATGCCCTAATACAGTCTCTGTCATTTGAACCCTGTTAAAACTCGAAAACCCCAAGCATTACAGAGGTATGTAAGTACTGGGAAAGATAAAATCAATTGAAAAACGTATGACAGAAAAAAGTTCTTCAGTTCCCTTTACAAGCTACAAGAGGAAAATTAATATTTTCCAATTTCCTCTCCCAAATTCACATCCATCTTTTTTCTCCCATGTTTTAATCCCTGAATACCCTTAGAGAACTCCTTATCTACCTGCTACATCGTATCCCATTCAATCAACTTTTGAGCAGGTTTCCTTTCTCTTTCGTCTTTTTAACAATTTTCAAAAGAGAACCTTCTCTGTTACCTCACAATTTTCTCAATCGATTACATTACTTTATGTTTTCCTACACAAGCTACCTACCCAACAAAATATGATGAAACATCAATTTCCCATAAAATCAATACGGTGAACAACTTAGTACTCAAATGATATTCAAGCATCAAATGATATCATATCTACATATTTAGATGTTTGTTTTTAGATTTTAGACTAGCAGCTTGAGACTTGAGACCAGCCACCAGACGTAAGCTGCTAAGGTGACCATGAATTATTTCGAACAAAACAAAATACCAAAGACAAACCACAATTTTTCCAATCAACAATCAATACAGAACAGTGGAGGTACACCCTGCCTGATCCAAAAATTCCTTTAGGTATCAAAAAACCAGAAAACCTTCAACACACCAAATCATTCCTCCTACGGCGACGCAGAGATGTCTGTGCTTCATTTAGGATGAATTTTGAACACTATTGCTAGCCGCTTAGCCAGTAGATAGAACACGAGGATGGAAGGTTCTCTTATCTTTGAAACTTTGTCCTGTAAAATGTATACCTAATGTCATTCAGCAAGATCCCTAATAGAGCAGCGTAGACGGTACCACGGTAGTTGAGGATGTGCGCATAAGGTTCATAAGTGAAAAGATCATGGTCTCTGAAGGGAAAAAAAAAAATATTCTAAATTCAACATCAACTGAAGTAGGTAGTTTAAATTTAGCAAGGAACTACCGAACATCGCAAGAGTACACCTCAATAGACACACTCATTCCCCGAGTAATTTGTCATCTTAATCGCCAAGTAGAGAAGAACACCTGGCAATTCTCTTCAGCATTAAACCAGGAATGTCTGAATGTCTACCAAGAGTATCAAGTACCTATTTACCAGGACATTAAGTAGTAGCTTGGACATTAAGCAGTTGCTTGGACAAGTTGGCACTCGTTCTACTGATAAGGCCAGGTGATAACAGCTTGTTTGTGTGAAATACAGACCCAAGTGCGAGGGAAAACAACACTGAAGGACTTCAACTTGGGCTTAACTCAACAAGGTAGCTTATTGAAGGGATTAGGTTTAATACTACACATTTCCACGTCCAATTTGTTCAATTCCACAGTGTCAAACGCCGTCGGATCGGCAATCCCGAACGTATTCCTCACGGTTTTTGTCGTCTCCTCCAAATCCTTCAGCTTCTCCCGCAAATCATTCTGTATGGAATGACTCAGCAGATCAATCTTCTCCTTCATATCAAATCCCCTCTGGTTTTTCAGGTGCCGAAAGTTGGTCACATTCTGTTTGGTGATTTTGAGCTGGTCTTGAATAAACTTGGTGTGTGTCAGGGCGTCTTCTATCTGACCGGTGAAATTTGGATCCGTGAGGAAGTCTTTGACCGCGGGCGCTTTGCCTTTGGGTTTGGGACCCATTGGTAGACTATTCACCTAATATTTATGTTTGGATTTAAACTGTTTATGTGTGAGCGAGTGTTGTAGTTTGGTGCGATGAACGGATTTCTGTACTTGATTTTTGTAGTTTCACTAATGACTGGAGCTAGCCAGTAGAGACAACACGAGGATGGATGGTTCTCTGATCTCTGGAACTTTGTCCTGTAAAATTTATACCTAATGCCCTTCAGCAAGATCCCCGACAGCGTGTGGAAAGATGGTCTGGAAGGGAAAAAATTTCAACATCCAAATTATGTGATGTATGTAGTTTACATTTTAGCTAGGAACTACTGAACATTGCAAGAGTACACCTCAATAGACACACTCATTCCCCGAGTAATTTGTCGTCTTAATCGTCAAGTAGAGAAGAACACCTGGCAATTCTCTTCAGCATTAAACCAGGAATGTCTACCAAGAGTAGCAAGTACCTATTTGCCAGGACATTAAGTAGTAGCTTGGACATGAAGTAGTAGCTTGGACATTAAGCAGTTGCTTGGACAAGTTGGTCGGCCATAGACTAATATGTAGCGGAGTCTCAATGTCCAATAACACGATAGCAACATGACCAGCAAAATTCTGGGCTATTGAACCTGAAAATAGCATTGCGCGTTGCTAAATACATCTCATCATTCCCATCTTAAACGTATGTACTTGTACATACTATGTATAATAAAACGTACAGCAAGTACAGAACGTTTAATATCCAATAACAGAAATAGCTTCAGATCCACTGGAGTAGGTAGGTACACAGCAGAATGCAATGTCAGATGCGTTCAGGAGTAGGTATGTTCATGGTACACGAATGCAATGCCAGATGCACTGTATATTTCAACGAAGTGCATCAATACTGTTTGAGAGTTCGAGAGTAATAAGAGGTAGCCTACGGCTGAGGTAGAGTTTTGCAGTAATAGTGCTAACCCAAGAAGGAAGAATTGAAGGAACGAGATCGAGAGGAAGGAAGACATTCGGAATGCTGACCGACATATTGAAAGGAAGGACATTTGAAGAAATAAAGGACGAAGCACAAGATCGTGAGAGGTGGAGAAGAGGAACCTAAATCAAGAAAACAGTTGAAGTTACGATGTTACCTGTTCTAGAACAGATTTACTAGTATATATTAGTGCTAACCCAGGGTGAGGTAAAGAGACTTTTAGTCATATTCGAGCAGCATTAGAACTATTACTAGAAGATCAGAGATCTGTAGAACTCTCTCAGAAAAAGGGCCACTGCGAGGTGCCCAACTTCCCATAGGTTCAGGAGATGTGGCCAACAAACAGGCAGACAAACTGAACAAAAAATAGTCATGTTAAAAACATGAAATTCGATTTGTTCGTTCAATTACTTACACGTCTCTGGACTGGGTACAGTTACAATGCCTCCGATAGAATGCTATGCGGCATAATAAGACATGTACATATGAGAGTATCAGGTAGCTACATACATATGTACTTGTATTACTTGTAATAATTTATGTTTCAGACCTTTGGACACAATTCAAATATGTTCACAAGGGACGAACATACATATGCAAACTGTGGTAAATTATATGGGTGTATTTGACTTTTTATTTACTAATTACAAAGAAACTATTGGGATGTATTTCCTTCTCCATTGTTGGGTACTAAATTTTCACGTCGCTACTGGAACTCGAACCTCCGACCCCCAGAACGAGTCCAACCTTGGAGGAACAGTGAAAGTACGAAATGTGTCACTACTGTTACCCCAACTTTCCCTACATAATGAGGGCTGTACGTACACATAAGTTTTCTCTTGTTTTCAATGACGGCGCCAGATTCAAGAGAAAAGATGACTCTTGCCAAGTTTTCGTTTCTCTTTCATAAAAGACAACGATGCCGCTCTCTACGCACTACTAAACGTTTACGTGTACGGACGCTAACGCTTGATTCATATACGGTAACCGGTAACGCTTCATTTACACAGAATGTACAGATCATAAGAATTGAACAGAAATGGGCCTGTCCATTTTCTTCTACTCCAAACGAGATGAAACGAAATGACACAAAAAATGAGAGGGACTTTTACATGTGAGAGGCTGGCTTTTAACTACCCAGGTCTCATATTGGGCTTCATGCCTGCCGTTTTTCACTGGGAATTGAACCAGCTCGGCTTTCCTCACGAGGCACCTTGAACACTCAGCAACACGTCAAGTCCCAGACTGCTGATTTTTTGCTACAAGCAAAATTTAGAGTCAACAATTAACAAAGCTAGGAGAGCAAATTTAGCTATTGTTTCCATGTAATGCTAGCTTATCAAATAGTGTTTAAACGTATCCATATTCCGCGTTTTTCACTGGGAATTGAACCAGCTCGGCTTTCCTCACGAGGCACCTTGAACACTCAGCAACACGTCAAGTCCCAGACTGCTGATTATTTGCTACAAGCAAAATTTAGAGTCAACTTAACAAAGATAGGAGCAAATTTAGCTATGGTTTCCATGTAATGCTAGCTTATTAAAAAATAGTGTTTAAACGTATCCATATTCCGTACGGACGTGTCCAAGATAACAACCAGCGTTAGATATGAGGTTCGTTCTCGAAACGGCTGGCTCTCTTCGGCACGATAAGACCTCAGCAAAGCAGTAATAGCCCCCTCTATCAAACCTCGCAAAAAAAATCTTACAAAATTTGCATTTTTTTATTCTGACTCACCTATTTTATGAGCTTACTGAGATTCCCTTACCCTTTGGTTATGAATCCATGTCATGCCAAGAATAATGCCTGTTAGAAAGATTGGTCATCAGTTCATCAGATATGCCCTAATACAGTCTCTGTCATTTCAACCCTGTTAAAACTCGAAAACCCCAAGCATTACAGAGGTAGGTAAGTACTGGGAAAGATAAAATCAATTGAAAAAAGGTTGATGACAGAAAAAAGTTCCTCAGTTCCCTATACAAGCTACAGGAGGAAAATTAATATTTTCCAATTTCCTCTCCCAAATTCACATCCATCTTTTTTCTCCCACGTTTTAATCCCTAAATTCCCTTAGAGAACTCCTTAGCTACCGGCTAAATCGTGTCCCATTCAATCAACTTTTGAGCAGATTTCCTTTCTCTTTCGTCTTTTTAACAAATTTCAAAAGAGAACCTTCTCTGTTACCTCACAATTTTCTCAATCGATTACATTACTTTATATTTTCCTACACAAGCTACCTACCCAACAAAATATGATGAAACATCAATTTACCATAAAATCAATACGGTGAACAACTTAGTACTCAAATGATATTCAAGCATCAAATGATATCATATCTACGTATTTAGATGTTTGTTTTTAGACTAGTAGCTTGAGACTTGAGACCAGCCACCAGACGTAAGCTGCTAAGGTGACCATGAATTATTTCGAACAAAACAAAATACCAAAGACAAACCACAATTTTTCCAATCAACAATCAATACAGAGCAGTGGAGGTGGAGGTACACCCTGAATCCCTGATCCAAAAATTCCTTTATCAAAAAACCAGAAAACCTTCAACACACCAAATCATTCCTCCTACTTAAGTCCAAGTCCCAAGATCTACAATCGAAAACCCAATCTCTCTTGGTACACCTAAAAATAACACACAACACACCTATAAAAAAAAAAAACTCAATTCCTTCAAAACACCATGATATAAAAACACGCTGATGTGGTTACAACGTGGCAACACTGTACATTTTTGGATTTTTGGCTTTATGGTTTTCTGGACAAAGTTTGCACCACCATTTTCGTGTTCCTGGTAAAAAGACCTTTAATTTGATATAAAGGTCGACTATGTTTGGATAAGTCCTAAAGTCCTTCTATGGGGACATACCACACACAGACGACACCGAAGCGAATACAATAGTCCGTCCCTTATACCTTTTTATTACTATTGTAATAATAAAGGAAGGACGGACTAAAAACCAGAAAACCTTCAACACACCAAATCATTCCTCCTACGTAAGTCCAAGTCCAAAGATCTACAATCGAAAACCCAATCTCTCTTGGTACACCTAAAAATAACACACAACACACCTATAAAAAAACTCAATTCCTTCAAAACACCATGATATAAAAACACGCTGATGTGGTTACAACGTGGCAACACTGTACATAAAAAAAAGAACATTGATCGAGCATCCACCACACACAGCCACGTACAATGTGCAACGTTGTCAGATGTGGCTTCGTTTCTCATTCCACTGCTCGGTTCTTGTTTTCTTTTTGTATCTCGACTTGAATAGGGAACGAAGTTTCTTGCTTCTTGCGTTCTCTACTTTCAAAGCTCTTCAGTCTCAGGTCAGTGTTCACAGACAACACACAGGGGGGGAACGGATAAACTCGAGAAAATCGTAAACAATTTGACGTTGGAAATGGGACTTACAGAGGGAAAAAAATCGACTAGATTGCCATTTTCACTTGAGATTCTAGAGAATTTTGGTGGAAAAAAAACAGTCTGTGAGAAAATCAAAATTTAAATAGACGCTATCAGTTTCCAGCTGGTATACTATGTATAATAAAACGTACAGCAAGTACAGAACGTTTAATATCCAATAACAGAAATAGCTTCAGATCCACTGGAGTAGGTAGGTAAGTACATACTATGTATAATAAAACGTACAGCAAGTACAGAACGTTTAATATCCAATAACAGAAATAGCTTCAGATCCACTGGAGTAGGTAGGTAGGTACATACTATGTATAATAAAACGTACAGCAAGTACAGAACGTTTAATAGGTATCCAATAACAGAAATAGCTTCAGATCCACTGGAGTAGGTAGGTAGGGTAGGTAGGTAGGTAGGTAGGTAGGTAGGTAGGTAGGTAGGTAGGTAGGTAGGTAGGGTAGGATTTTGGACCGAAGAATACTCAAGTAGAGGGGACTGGTCTGAAATGCTATGGATTATGGAAGAATACAACGTTGTATCTTACAACATATCTTTGTTCTTGTTTAGACTGCTGGGGTAAAGGGACTTTTCAGTCCTATTCGGGCAAGATAAACAAGGTATATTCTATTCTATCCTTCGCCTTGATATTTCTTTGGCTAACAAGGTTTATACTGTTTATAATAGATAGCCTAATAAGTTGTGTTCTCATCGTTACACGCCACTTCTTCACCCTAGCCTTTTCTTACTTAAATAGGGTCGTCAGCGTTTCTTGTCAGTCTCTTCCAAGTAGCCCTATTGGAAACTTCCATAAACATCTTACAGCGGAACGTAAGCTCACCTCTACGACGCGACGCTATAAATTAATGGTATTCATCATGGTCCCCAAAAACTTAAAAAACTCAAGTAGTTATTGAGCATTCACGCCATTAGAACAACCCTGGATACTTAGATAGCCGTTTCGAGCTTTTGGCTCTTATCATCTCTGTATTTAATGAAAATAATGATAGATCCAACAGATCTGGTATAAATCGAACACTACTGGAATATATACCTAACAATAATCACAATCCTAGAGAGATGGTATACAATGAAGACTTATTGGAATAGAATAGAATATACCCCCTATAACGCCAGAATAAGACTAAGTCCCTTTCTTGCAGTCTTGAATAGAGCAAATCATCAAAATCCGCCCCGGGCGGGAATCGAACCCGCGGCCTAGCGCTTACAAGGCAGACGCACTACCAACTAAGCTAACTAGGCTGGTCAGAAGAGTAAGGTATTCTCATTAGACATCCTCTTCGACATGCAGAGTAGGGGCACTTACAAAGGAAAGGCGCTTTGAAGCCGATTTTTTCTTCTTCTGTCTTTTTGCAGGTGAGAGATACTTATAGTGGCTTTCACCAATGACTTAATGTAAGATTTTACTAAGTATTGCTTTTGGATCGTTAAAAACTCCTTTTTGGATCATTACTTAAAAGCTCCTTTTTGGATGATTGAAAATTCTCCCGTTAGTGAAATCTCCCATTAAGTCATTGGTGAAGTCCATCGTGCCTATAAACTGCTATGTGGGACTCTTATCCCTTACTTTCTTTCAGGGATTTCAACCAACTCAACTCTTCAATGAATGTCCTCACGAGGCTGAGAAGTACTGAGTACACACTGAAGTAGTCGGCAGCACGGGCTGTCCCAGATGGTCTCCCTTTCGGATACGAACCACGGGCAACGTTGCTTAACTTCAGTGATTCATCCGGAACTGTCGTATTCAGCGCGGTATTGCCACCACTATGTAGGTTCGTATAAGCTTATAGGTCAACTCTAGTGTTGTTTGACTCTACACCTATTCCTCAGAGTGGGCTTTTTGTGTTCCGAGGTTAGCCCACTAAAGGAAAATTTCGGTATGTAGCCCCAAATGTGACAAAGATACAACACGAAACTTTTGGTTAAGATCGGTGCAACGGTTGGCGGCATTTTGGCCGCTTAGTATTGTGATGATTTTTACTTTCCTTATCCTATAGGAAGGAAAGTAAAGTAATCGGGTCAAATTTTCGATGGTCAGATTGTACGGAGTTAAGCCCGCTATGCACGTAGTATAGGTTGAAGGAAAATTTCGTGCTGCTTTTTCCTCTAACATGTCAACATTTTCAACACTAGTCATAGTCATCACTGGTAGCAGCCTAGTGAGGAGTACTACTTAGCGAAACCCCAAGGCCGGCAACATAATGGTCTGAACACAATAACAAAATGCTATTCAGGGTGTTCAACTTTCTCCGCGAGCTGACGGCAAGGGTTCCGCGAGATATTTTGGAAAAATCATACACTAGATAAAATGGAAAAAAGCATGCAGAAATACCTACCACTCTTCCCATAGTAATAAATGAAAATAAAATGTTGTTATAAAAAAAAAACTTGTTGTATTTTTATAATAAGGGTGTGGGGGTGGGGGGTGCAATCTTGAAAGTTCAGGGTTCCGCAAAGATTTTCACCTTTTGAAAAGGGTTCCGCGGGCCAAACTAATTAAGAAACACTGGGCTAGTGTTTGGTTTAGGCTTGTGAGACTAGTAAAGTGTCCATTTGTCCAATGACGTGGTCAACTATGATTTCGAAAGTAATGTAATGAATGTACCTCAACCTAGATCATTTTTCTTGAAAAATACCTAATCAAGAAAGAGTAGAAACAAAGTTGAGAATTTGCTGTAGCATTTCATATCCCCCTGAAATAACGTATGGGAGAAGACATTATTCAGGTCTACAGAGAATGCAGAAAAAATGGCCCTAGAAAGATGCTTGTTAAAAAGAAAATGTCAAAACGCATTTCCGGAATTCTGATTCTGAGCCTAAACCAAAGGGGGGCGAAAATACACATTTATATGACCTAACCACTCTTTCACATCTTGGACCTAAGTAAGAAGCCGTTGTCACAACTTCAATAGAACACCAAAGTGTGACTTTACTTTGGGTACAAACCCTTGAGATGAAAACATTTCAGACCTGTACCTCAACCAAGCTCAGTTGTCTCAAAAATTTAACTTGAGAAAACTTGACAAAGTTGAGTAGGAATTTACTATAGCATTGCATATCCCCCCGAAATAACGTATGGTGGGAGACATTATTCAGGTCTACAGAGAATGCAAAGTATGCGGGCGATATACAAAGTTGTATCTTGTACAATGTTGTAGAGTTGTATCTTACAACGTTGTATCTTTGTCCTATCCCGTCTTGTTATTTTTATTTCTTTGACTGACTGACTAACTAACAAGGTATCAAGACAAAATTCGTATTATTTGGACCGAAGAATACTCAAGTAGAGGGGACTGGTCTGAAATGCTATGGATTACTCGTATGGAAGAATACAAAGTTGTATCTTGTACAATGTTGTAGAGTTGTATCTTACAACGTTGTATCTTTGTCCTATCCCGTCTTGTTATTTTTATTTCTTTGACTGACTGACTAACTAACAAGGTATCAAGACAAAATTCGTATTATTTGGACCGAAGAATACTCAAGTAGAGGGACTGGTATCGAACGTTGTATCGTGTACAGAGTTGTATCTTTGTCCTTGTTTAGCCTGCTGGGGTAAAGGGACTTTTCAGTCCTATTCGGGCAAGATAAACAAGGTATATTCTATTCTATTCTATCCTTCGCCTTGATATTTCTTTGGCTAACAAGGTTTATACTGTTTATAATAGACAGCCTAATAAGTTGTGTTCTCATCGTTACACGCCACTCCTTTTTTCTAGCCTTTTCCTACTTAAATAGGGTCGTCAGCGTTTCTTGTCAGTCCCTTTCAGATAGCCCTATTGGAAGCTGTTCATAAACATCTTACAGCGGAACGTAAGCTCACCTCAACGACGCGACGCTATAAATGGTATACATCATGGTCCCCAAAAACTTAAGTAGTTATTGAGCATTCACGCCATTAGAACAACCCTGGATACTTGGATAGCCGTTTCGAGCTTTTGGCTCTTATCATCTCTGTATTTAATGCAAATAATGATAGATCCAACAGATCTGGTATAAATCGAATACTACTGGAATATATACCTAACAATAATCACAATCCTATAGAGATGGTATACAATGAAGACTTATTGGAATAGAATAGAATAGAATATACCCCCTATAACGCCAGAATAAGACTGTGAAAAGTCCCTTCCCTGCAGTCTTGAATAGAGCAAATCATATTGCACTAAAAGTGGAAATATTGGCAAAGGAGCAAAGGATAGAGCAAATCATCTTGCACTAAAAGTGGAAATATTGGCAAAGGAGCAAACTCGCAGCTAACAGCATCACTGCAGACGACACTGCTGCAAACGTCTACAAATGAAGAGAAATGGCTTCTAATGACCGTAACACAACTCCTGGCGTAGCACAGAGCGCCGTCATCTGTCACACCTACTAGTTACTACACTACTTCTCCTTTCCCGAGTTCTAGCTGTTCCTTCCCTACCTAATACACTACTTCCCCTTTTTGCCGGGTTCCAGCTTCATCCCTTTCCTTCTTCCCACTATCCACCCGTTCCTTTACCGCCCATCGCTTCCTCCCAATTCTCAAATACTACCTACACTATCCAATGTTCCTTGTACCTATGTATCTTCTTTTCTTCCCAAATACTTTGTCATCCTCCCTTTTTGAACCTCCTATTGCCCACGCCCAGCCCCAGCGCCAAAAGTTATAATGTAACAATACAGGAGAAATACCTTTAAAAACAACACAACCAATACCTATAAATAAATTAGTTGATGCGACTCCAAAATACTGCGAAATGTTAAGTACAAAGTTTTAACCTTTGAATACCTTTGAATTAGTGGAACTCATTGAGAAGGTGGGAGATAAGATAACACCCCGAGTCTATAACACTTGCCTTCAGACCAGGCAGGCGGAATGGAACGAACCAAGTGGCCAAGTGAGTTCCAGGTTTTAACACTACGATTTTTCTCTTAGTAGGTCTGAAAAAATCTCATCATGAATCTCAGCAAAAAAGAAAATGTCATTTGCTCGTTAAATTTAGAAAGGCCAGGCCGTTCGAAAAGCCAAGAGGCCTTTAGAAGCCCCGTAACCGTAAAGTCCCTTTTTTTAGTGAGTTCTACAATTAACCGAGCCACTCGTTTGGTACCAGTGTCTCTTATCTATGTATTTCGGTATTTTGAACTCAATCTGGCTGTAGAAAGCTATTATTTTCAGAGAGAACCACGTAGGCAGCACCGAAATTATTCGGCACAGTGTGTGTACACAGTTCCACACATCTGTTTCAATAAACTCACCATATTTACAGCAGATCCATATGGTATTATCAACTCATCGAAGTTGTTATCGTCAGCCATATGGTAACATCAATGCTTTTATCATAATTGTGTACATGGTTTAGTTAGAAGATTGCCATTCAAATTAGAAGATACAGAACTAACTGAATTGAAAATCAATAGTTTTCGCTAATTTCATACTAAAAATCCATTGAAAAAAACAACAACTATTTTTAAAATTTTGAGGAAAACCCATCAAAACTTGCAACACTGCCTCCACACTAGTAAACAAACCCGTATTTCAAGCTTTCCTTTGTGCATTTTCCGTTCTATAAAACGAGATTCTACACTGTCAAAATTTGAATACCTACATAGTATCATTTTGTCACCATATTGTAGTGAAGTACACACACAAATGTACACGTCTTGTCTGTATCCCATAAGAGCAGATAAATTTTCTTTTCCGCACTACAAAACTAGATTGAACACTCTCAACATTTGAATACCTGTGTCATTTTTCACCATATTGTACAAATGTACACCCGACACATCCGTGTGTTTCTCCTCCAAATCCTTCAGCTTCTCCCGCAAATCATTCTGTATGGAATGACTCAGCAGATCAATCTTCTCCTTCATATTAAATCCCTTCTGGTTTTTCAGGTGCCGAAAGTTGGTCACATTCTGTTGGGTGATTTTGAGCTGGTCTTGAATAAACTTGGTGTGTGTCAGGGCGTCTTCTATTTGACCCGTGAAATTTGGATCCGTGAGGAAGTCTTTGACCGCGGGGGCTTTGCCTTTGGGTTTGGGACCCATTGGTGGACTGTTC
>NW_007379681.1:36994-43292 GCF_000475195.1 Diaphorina citri | reverse complement strand
ATTAACATCAGGACAACGGTTAGCGGTGTTTTACCGTATTTTTCGACATTTCGACCGCTATTTTACTGATTAAAGACTCAGTTAAGTACATCTATCAAAAATGATATGGTAGTAGATGTTGACATCTACTGACAAAAATGATAAACAACAAGAACAACGCCGCCAACAACAACAACAATAACAACAACAACAACAACAACAACAACAACAACAACAACAACACCAGTAACAACACCACCACCACCACCACCACCACAACAACAACAACAAAAACAACAAGAACAACGCCAACAAGAATAACGTAATAATAATAATAATAATAGTAATAATAAATACATTATAATCCCCAAGGCGTGACTGTTGCTTTGAAAATAAACCTGACGTGAATCCTGGGGAAAATCTACAACGCGGAGCACTGATGTTAAGCAACGGTGTTCGTGGCTGATATGTGGACGGGTCTGGAACTCTGGGTGCAGAAATAGCTACATGAGGGCAATTGAAGAGCTTGAAATCCCAGGGAGATAGCAAGGCAGAAAAGACTGGGTATGACTTGGGCAGTTTTAAAAAAGGCTGCTTCTCACATTCTCTTCTTCACAGTACCTTGTCCTTTACTGAACGATGCAATCAAACTGGCAAAAAATATGTATCCACATCTGCATTTATTTTAATACATTACATTTCTAAATTACCTACGTCCCATCTTACCTACCCCAAGCAATTTTTCTCTCAGATATGAGTTTTTTTTGCCCCCCACCCCCCTCTCCCAACCCAATTTCAAATGCAATCTTTACTCCAATTTACTCATCAATAACCAAAGGCCTTTTCTTCACTATAATATAACGTATAGGTTTTTACGCTGGCATTTTTCCTTCTCTCTAAGTATTTCCCACCTATACCGACTTTTCTTTCTCTCCCTTCGGTCCCTCTCCTCTTCCTTCTCTCCCTCCGCCTCCTCTCCTCTCTCATCTCACAATCCTCTTCCCTTTTTCTCTCTCTCCAGGTACTTTTCTCATTCTTCCGCGCCCCTTCTTTTTCTAATTTCTATCAATCCTCTCCTTTCCTTTCTCCTTTCTCTCAAATCACTTTTTTCTCTCCTCTGCTTTATCTACGAGTATATACCTCTCCCTTTGCCCCTCTCATTGTAAAAATTAGGGTAAAAGAACACTCAAATAAGCATCATTCAATAGGTTAAGGAAAGTCGTGTGATGTTCACACCAGATTTTTTTCTTCTCTTTAGGTACCTACCTTCTTCCGTCTATGCTCTATGTCTATACTATAAGCCCACTTTCTATAAGAAGACCTAAACCCACTTTTCTTACTCTATAACTCTCCTCATCCCCTCCCTTCTCTAATTCTTCGTCCCTTTTCTCTATCTCTCTCTCTATCCTTCTCTCAAATCACTTTCCCCCTCCTCTGCTTCATTTACCTCTCCCTTTGCCCCTCTCCCCCACAACCATTTCCCCTCGTGAAAGTATTCATCAAGATTTCAGTCTTTCAAGGGATCATGCATAAATGATTCCCCCGTATCGAAATAAACTGTCCGGCCTTTACTGGTGCCTTTCAATCTCAGGGTGGGCCCGTTTGAGATTGACCTACTTATTGAACAGCAGATTTTGGGTCTGATGGGACCTTAAATACGAGGGGCTAAAACGGGCTTCAAAAAAATCTTTTTTCAACCATATATCTAACTCCCGAACAGTTATTCCGATTTTGATGGAATTTGGCTAAACAACCAAAGGACATTTTCTTATCAAACTGTTGCACGTTAAATCCACATAAGTAACTGAGATACTAAAGTAGTGAGCAAAGTTGCGCGTGGTTGGTATCCGAACGGACCACTCGAGCTGGGTAAGGATGTGAGGAGACGGGCTGCTGGTCGCCGAATGGAGGGTAAAACCGGTGTAAAAACCTGAGGATACAGTGACGTTACTCCCTACCAATCGAAATCGCGCCCTAGATTTTTCAACCAAATTCGCGCCCTAGATTTCTCAATCAAAATCCCCCCAGATTTCTCATCCACAATCGCGCCCTAGATTTCTCAAAAATCTGAGGTATGAAAAGGGAATTTCTCTATTACCCTTCACACCTTCAGCATTCATGATGAAAATATTAAAAATGCATGAACAGTGGGAGTGCAGGATAGATAGGAGATGGGAGGGAACATAATTCTAAACACATCATATGTGTCACCTTTAGGAGGGATTGGGAGGGAGACAGGAAAGCTTAGGGAGGGTGGCGTGCCTATTTATAAGGTAGAAAACCTGAAAAGTTTGAAAACACAAATTTGATGTGATAATACAAAATCAGATTTAATCTGATAATACAAATAATAAATAATACAAACATGTCAACCTATGAAAGCAGTGACATAAAAGAAGTGATATCAGAAAATTGTGGCCTAGATCTTTCCCCTTCAAACTGGATTACTGAGTTCCCAGTTTTACAACTTGGCCTTCTTTTTCTCCATTTGTGTTTTCGTGGGGGATCTCACTGCTTTTTTCTTAGTATGCTTTAACACTTTTTTACAGACTATCCTGAGAACATGTCCAGATTAGACTTACAGTTGAGAAGTTGCGGGTTCGATACTCCCCTGTGTCAACAAATTTCCCTTTTATTTGTGAACCATTAACAAGTAAGCATGTGAATAGTTGATCCCATGTGATTTTTCACGCCGAATCAAATAGTGCTTCTTTTAGCATTCTCTGACTTACAGTTGAGAAGTTACGGGTTCGATACTCCCCTGTGTCAACAAATTTCCCTTTTATTTGTGATCATTAACAAGTAAGCATGTGAATAGTTGATCCCATGTGATTTTTCACGCCGAATCAAATAGTGCTTCTTTTAGCATTCTCTGACTTACAGTTGAGAAGTTGCGGGTTCGGATACTCCCCTGTGTCAACAAATTTCCCTTTTATTTGTGAACCATTAACAAGTAAGCATGTGAATAGTTGATCCCATGTGATTTTTCACGCCGAAGCGAATGGTGAAACTTTTAGAACTGTCCAACTTACAGTTGAGAAGTTGCGGGTTTGATACTCCCCTGTGTCAACAAATTTCCCTTTTGTTACATAAAATGATAAAATAAAAGCAACATATTCTATCATAAGTTAGCAGCTCTACATGGGAAATATAAGTACCTACCTATGTACATACCTATCTAGCCATAACAAACAGGGTACCTCATATACCTACCTACCTACCTACCTATAAACAGGGTACCTCCAAAAGTCTGCGAAAGACTGAAAGTTCATCAATCATCACTTTAGGGTTAACAATGGAGCTCATCACAACTTTCACATAGGAAGAGAACACCACACCTAAATGTTTGTTACCAAAATTATAATGAACCACCCTATTTAGCTTGCAGGGTAGCACTAGGTCGCGATTTCGATTCCCGCCCGGGGCGGATTTCGCTGTCGTAATGGCTGGTTCTCTTCTATCCTGTCTTCCTTGTCTCCTTCCGGATGATAAGACCTTACCAGTTACAGTTCTCTCTGTCAAAGCTCTTGGCGAAAAAAGATCAGTGGAGGTTGTTATATCTTTCAAACTGAGGGAGGAAGAACCTTCTTATTGTAACTTCAATTTGACCCTAAAAACAAAGTACTTATCTCTCACACTGGCATATTAGGGCGCCCTCGAAGTATCCGCCTCTGACTTCTCATTTCATTGAATTTCGATTGACCGCCTCTGCTCCACCACTACTCGGTGCAGTTCAAACTTTACAAATAAGACTAAAAAGACAAACTAAAAGAACAAAAAACAATAAAAATGTGATTATGTGATTGAATTATTCAACAATGGGACATTGCGTGTTGCATATCCAACGGAATAGCTAAATGTCGATAGCCATTGTAACCTGTTTTCTGGTGTCTGGATGAGGCTGATACCGGCTGAGTTCACCCTAAAATAAGAACAATAGAGGGGGGAGGGGGTACTTACCAGGTGGTAGTCCCTCCCCAAGGCCCCAGGAGTACGTGTAGTGTACCCTTCCTGTGGACATGTATCCTTCATGCTTGTATAGAAATAAACAATAGGTAGGTACCAGCAGGTACATGTGTAGCCAATACTTTTTGTTTTGTTTGTTTGTTTGTTTGTTTGCTATAGTGTCACTTTTGAATAGGTACCGATAGTACTTTTGTTGTTACTTACTTTCGGTTGTGAACAGGTATATGTAAACTAGGTATGTATCTAATATTTGCTGTTATTTACTTTAGTTTACTCGTGGCCTGTGTACGTTTCGTCTGTTGTTTCATCCAGGCACAGTTTGAATTAAAATGTAGGTATATAATATAAATCTATTTTTACTTTCTTTTTTATTTCTTTTCAAATAGCTACGTATTCTGCAAATGTAATAGAAAGTCGTGTGATGTTCACACCAGATTTTTTGTTTTGTAGTGTCACTTTTGAATAGGTACCTATAGTACTTTTGTTGTTATTTACTTTCGCTTGTGAACTGGTATGTAAACTAGGTATGTATCTAATATTTGCTGTTATTTACTTTAGTTTACTCGTAGCCTGTGTACGTTTCGTCTGTTGTTTCATCCAGCCACAGTTTGAATTAAAATGTAGGTACATAATATAAATCTACTACCACAATCTATTTATTATGTTTGCCAGATGTCCATACGATTTATTTCTGTCATTGTTGCCACGTGCGGCCGTGTGGTCGTGAACATCAGCACTAAATGTAATTACAATTATAATTATTATTATTATTATTATTATAATGCTGTTCCATGGACTTAAAGAATAGAAGATTTTATATGTCTGTTTAGGTCAAATCTTGTGAGGAACTTTCGGCTCACTTTTACAATACCTACCAATGAACATGAAACTTCTTGGCATCACACATCATTATCTACTTTGTATATGAAATCTAATTAACCTCTTCCCTCCTTTAATTATCTTGTAGAACAGGAACCTTTCCCAAACCTTCGGAATTTGGTACCGAAGTCTGGCGGCAATTTTTCGGGGGGATCCCAAAAACAAGACTGTAAGTTCTTTTGATGCCGGTACCTATATGTGCGTGACTTTATATTCTTCCCTCTCCTCGTTCGCCATGAATTTACTTTAACAGCTTTTTCATTTTTCTCTTGTCGTCATATTCAAAATAAATAGAATAAAGGAGTATAATATTTCAAGATGGCGGACAGGGATTGGGAGTGTGGGTAAGAGAGAAAGATTATTATAAAACTATGAACTTTGAATACGTTTCTGATATGGTGTCTACAGGGTTGAAAAACAGACATTGAAAATTTTGAAGAACGAAATCCTTTCTGAAACTTTTTTACACCCTTTTTACTTTCCTTTTTTTTATTTTTATAAATTCGGGGGTAACCCCATGTTTAAAACAATATAACCCCATGTTTAAAACCTTTTATTAAAACAATATAACCCTGCTGATTGCTGGCATCTAATTAAAATGCACGTAATAAATATTTATCAATAATTTCTGCAACACTTTTCAAAATGTTACAATGAAATTTAAGTCAAATTTGTGTATAGTTTTGAAAATGTTTAGAAAGAATCATAAAACAATATAACCCCATGTTTAAAACCTTTTATTAAAACAATATAACCCTGCTGATTGCTGGCATCTAATTAAAATGCACGTAATACCTAAATATTTATCAATAATTTCTGCAACACTTTTCAAAATGTTACAGTATAAAATTTAAGTCAAATTTGTGTATAGTTTTGCGTTATCTCCATCAGCTTTTCCCTAAGGCAGACAGGCGGGGGTTGTCGAGGTCAAATTTATGCTGAAATTCAGCAAACATGGGTCGCCAGGGTGGTGACATATTTTCATTTCGAATAATCTCTCTCCGGGCTGAAAAAATGGCTGAAATATTATGCAAATAGAGCCGTCCTAATGTAAATAAATGCTGGCGCAAGATATGCCACTTCCCCCGTTTCCCCCTGACTTAACTGTTTGTTTGATAATAATTCATTTGGTTTTCGCGAGCCCCCAGCAGCACGGAGAGAAAACCCAAAAGGCACGTAAAATTATTACTGGGCTTTTTTTCCTCACATTTTGCTACCCACAAGGGTTTTGCCTTTCCATTACCTACTTTTTTTTCTGGGTCATAATTCATTTGGTTTTCGCGAGCCCCCAGCAGCACGGAGAGAAAACCCAAAAGGCACGTAAAATTATTACTGGGCTTTTTTTCCTCATATTTTGCTACCCACAAGGGTTTGCCTTTCCACATTACCTACTTTTTTTCTGGGTTTTAATTTAAAAGTCAAAAAGCAAATAATAAGGAATAAATTCAATTTGTGGCTTGAAAATTACAAAAAG
>NW_007379681.1:15961-36208 GCF_000475195.1 Diaphorina citri | reverse complement strand
TCTCTCTCTCTCTCTCTCTCTCTCTCTCATTTTATTTATTTCTCATCTATTCTATCTTTTTCTCCTGCTTATTACATTTTTGTTTCTTATCTCTCCCTGTGTATCTTTTTCCATGCCTTTGTTCTTATTTCTCAATTTATTTCCTCCTCTCTCTCTCGCTCTCTCTCTCTCTCTCTGTGTCTCTCTCTCTCTCTCGCTCTTTCCATTCTCCGTCTCTCAATTTCTACTATGTCTATGTGTACACAAAATATTTGCTCTTCTCTTTCTTGAATATCATTTTTATTATCTCTCTCTCGCTCTTTCCATTCTCCATCTCTCAATTTCTACTATGTCTATGTGTACACAAAATATTTGCTCTTCTCTTTCTTGAATATCATTTTTATTATCTCTCTCTCGCTCTTTCCATTCTCCATCTCTCAATTTCTACTATGTCTATGTGTACACAAAATATTTGCTCTTCTCTTTCTTGAATATCATTTTTATTATCTCTCTCTCGCTCTTTCCATTCTCCATCTCTCAATTTCTACTATGTCTATGTGTACACAAAATATTTGCTCTTCTCTTTCTTGAATATCATTTTTATTATCTCTCTCTCGCTCTCTCTCTCTCTCTCTCTTTCTCGAGCCTTTTCTTTGTGTATCTACATTTTCTCATATCCTAATATTATGACAGAAAGAAAATAAAAGATAAGAAGAAGAAAGAGGAGGAAGAAGAAGAAGAAGAGGAAAAGGAAGAAGAAGAAAGAAGAAGAAGGAGAGGAAAGAAGAACAAAATATATATTTATTTTACCCAGGGGAATACTCTTATGTACGATTTTTCAAGACAACATCTAGGTACATAACCTTTCATAAGTAGGTATATTATGTAGAATTTACATACATTACTCTCATATTACATAATGGGGATACATAAATCTCCAACTATGTATGTACCTACATAATATGATGTGTTACTGGCATTGCAAAAAATTCAGGACATTTCGCATTTCCATATTTCCAATAATTTTCCATCCCTTTTTACTCTCACAGCTTTTTCTGAATGTTTACAAAATATTTCTCCCATTCTCCCAATTATTTATACCTGTTCCAGCTAGGCCAGTTAAATATGTATTAGATAGGCAATAGGTACACATATTATAGGTATTTCTTCCCCGTTTATCTTACGTTTTTGATAGTTAGGTTGTTGATTTATATTAGATAGTAAAGGGAAACCGTTTATATTGTAAATAAATAAATAAATAAATGATTTTTTTATGTAGTTTTGTCATCTCCACTAATAAATAATATATTTCAATATTATTTATTCTATTGTTAATTTTTATAATAATTTGTTAATTTGACAACCCCACCAATTATTATTTAATTATGGAATCCTGTCATATCCACCAATATAGTCCACTTCAACTGGGAAGTCCGATGACCTTTGGGTGCGCACTCGTCAAAAAATAGCTCGTTGATTAACAAGTAAGCATGGTGAATAGTTGATCCCATGGGATTTTTCACGCCGAATCGAATGGTGAAACTTTTAGAACTGTCCGACTTACAGCTGAGAAGTTGCGGTTCCCCTCCATGCGCTTCCATCGGACTTCCCAGTTGACGTGGACTGTAAGTATAAATATAGTACTACCTCCAGAAAAGAACAACAAGGTCAAAAGCTCGCGGAGGTGAATGTACTACGATTAGAAAAACAACAACCCCTCTTGAAGGAAACGCCAGACAATTCATGCAAACATTTTGGTAGAGACATTAATAAAATCTATAACAACATTTCTAACATTTTTATTTTCCCTAAATTTTAGTTGAATTTTTTATCTGGATAAATTATTGCAGTGATTCTAATGAAATAGTATTTCTACATCACATACAAGTACCTATAGGTAGACTTGTAGAGTAGTATTAAATTACTACTAATACTACTGGCAATGCTATAGTGACATATTTTCGCCAACCCTAACCATACGTCTCTGTCAGCATGCGAAT
Source organism: Diaphorina citri (assembly GCF_000475195.1). Classification (NCBI taxonomy): domain Eukaryota; kingdom Metazoa; phylum Arthropoda; class Insecta; order Hemiptera; family Psyllidae; genus Diaphorina; species Diaphorina citri. Next base: position 34,229 of record NW_007379681.1, on the reverse strand, counting down.
TCCAAGAAAATCCCCCTTTCTTCCCGCAACCACGAAATTTCCCCCACGTTGCCAAATAAACGCCCTAAATTAGCCCCCTTGGCCCCTAAATTTCCCTCGGATTTGAAACAGAAAAATACCCCTAAGTGGAAAGTCATGTGACATGAAGCTTTTACCATTTCTTCAACCTCAACTAACACAATAAGTTTGATAACTTTCAGGGCAAACTTTTCTCAACTTTTTATAACGACATGAGATGATTTGAAACAGAAAAATACCCCTAAGTGGAAAGTCATGTGACATGAAGCTTTTACCATTTCTTCAACCTCAACTAACACAATAAGTTGATAACTTTCAGGGCGAACTTTTCTCAACTTTTTATAACGACATGAGACTCGACATTTCCTGTCAGACAGCAACATCCAAACAATTGCAAACTACCAGCACGCTGCTGGTTCGATTCAGTGGCGGGGCGAGAAAAAATATCAGGTGTCTTATGTTCGATCTTATCGGGTTTCTCCTGAAGAAGGTCTTTCACAAAACCAGTAGGTACTTTAAAGATTGTACTTTTTGCAATGTTCCATTAATGCAATGATCTTCGATATTGTCACAGAGAGTTTTCAGGTAATCCAGAGATTAGAAATACTGGTCTGTGTAAATCAAAACATACAAACATAAGTTTTGTTTTCTTATCGTTTTCATGGATTGAGCACGACCCGGCGTGGTACTTTATTTTTATAAGTATACGTATATATTTTTATGATGCTTTATCGTAAACAATATGAGATTTCCCATAAACAGTACATTTAAACCGTATCGCCATGCAACATGGCACACGGAACTTTCTCTGCTTTGGATCTCCTCGTAAATCGAAACGTGATAATGGATCGTAAACTTTCCATCATTTCGAAGTTCGAATACAGAAGGAGAGGAGGATTTTTGAATAGAAAAAGATGGTCCAAAGAAGCCTCCTTGTGGAATCCCCCTTATACGGCTTGAACAAAACTTCAGACTTTGGGGCATGTCTTCGCGCTGGTTCCTCAAGGATTAAATTCCGTCGAATCCTTAGGAATCCAATAAAGTTGAATCGATTGACGATTGCAGATGTGAAAGTAGATATCGAATCGATTGACGGACAATTTAGAGTCAAGACTGAGTCAGGGTGATGTTTAGGATGCTAGACCAGAGACAAGGACAAGACTAATGAATTTCCTATGTTAATTCTTGAAATTTGGACGAAAACTATTCCAGAAGTACAATGGATCTCTGAAATTAATTATAGAGTCTTTGACCCAGAACTGACCCAGAAAACTCAAAATGTCTCAGAAGCTTTTCAATATATCTAACTGATACCTAGCTTTTCCTACTTTCCTTCAAATTAACTGACTCACATCGAACCTCCATTCTCTCCCTCCCTCTTCTCTCTCTCCTCCCCTCGTTTTCTCTCTCCCTCCCTCTCACACACTTCCTCGTTCACTCTCCCTTCCTCTCTCCCTCCTTTTTCTCTCGTTGTCTGTGTTATGGTGGCTTACCAAACTCGCTTTCCCTATATCCTTCTCTTCTTTCTCCAACTCCTCCTTCTTTTTCTTCTCTTCTGCAATCTCTCCTTCCCTATCCTTCTCCTTCTCTTTCACTTCCTCCTCCTCCTCTTTCTTCTTCTCCTCCTCCTTTTCCTCTATTTCTGATGGACGTGATGCCTATCCTCAAATACATTTTGGACGGACTAAAAATTTCGGGACATTATTCTTGTTCCACATCGGGCGACAGGACTTTGTGTCCGAATTGATAAATGACTTTCCTGTTGGAGGAGGAAGGAAGAGGAGGGGCAAAGGGAGGAGAAAAAGAAGGAGGAGGAGAAGCACAGGATTCTAGGGTTTATGGTGAACCCCGGGTAACAAATAACAGGACTCTGGGAAGACGTGCTTGGGTTATTCCTCTTCTCCTCCTCCTCCTCCTCCTCCTCCTCGTCTCTTCCTCTCCATTCCTTCTCCTTCTCTTCACTTCTTTCAATCTCCTCCATCACCTCGTCTTCTCTTTCTCCTTCTCTTTTTCAGTTGTTTTCCTTTCCCACCCTTTTTTCTTCATTTTTCTAATCCTCTTCTTTTTCAATTTATTGACAAGAGTGTGACAATGACTGGACCCTTTCTTTTGGTCTGAATTCTTCTCTTCTTTCTTCTTCTTTCCTCGCCATCTTCCTGCTCACTCTTTCCAATAGTTTAATTTCTCTATCTTCATCTTATGGATGAATCTCAATGCTCCCACCCCAAAAGGCACAATGCGAGAAAGATGAACAAGGAGGAAAAAAGCTTAAATAATACCAAAGAATACCAAGGTGTAAATTCAGTGTCTGAACAGGAAATTTTATGGAATTCCCTTAAACTTTATTGGCGCTAAAACAATAATAAAAAAAGTTTTCTAAACCTGATTAAAATAATTCTATTTGTTTCTAATTTGGCGATAAAAATTACAGAAGAATTATTGCTGGGGGAGAATTTCTTGATTTTTATTAAATTCTTTCACTTTTTTTTATTTTATTTTTTATCTAGATCTGCAGATGAAGATCTGAAACCAAAGATTCAAGTTGGAATGTTTCTTTTATGTAAAATTTTATTTTATTGTGAAAAATTGTTAAGAAAAAAAGTTAGTCGAATAAACAATAAAGTGAAAAACGTCTACAATATAAACAAAGATAAATAAGTACAAAGATTTCATGTACCTATTATTATTTTTTGACCAAATTTTCCAGCGGTTGATCTACTTTTTACAGGGTTTTGAAAATAACATGAAATAAATTAATTTTCTAATAATTAAAATTGACGCACTATTGAGGACAACTTTTATGCCCCCCATTCACCACAGCACTGTAAATGGAGACATTTTTATAATCATTAGTTTAACATTGTACCAAGGCGTGTCATTTGAGCGTTACTCGTGTACCACATAGCCCCGCTCTCCCCTACTCGGTTCTAATTCTAAATTCTAACCTCATAACCTACTTTCCCCTATTTATCTTTTCTTGCAACCTACCCCACCTTGTCTCAGCTTGGTTCTTGGTTCTGTGTCTGTGTGCACCTGTACGTATACACTATAATTTACTTTTAGTCGTCCCCTAATATCACTATTACCTCTCTCCTTCCTTTTACTTTCTCCCTCTATCACTTCCTCTTTCTCTCCCTCCCCTTATTTACTTCCTCTGACTCTCACTTTCCCTCCATTTTTTTTTCTCATTACTCTCTCCTGACGAAATTTTGAGAGAGAGAGAAAGAGGTCAGGGAGAGAGAGAGAGAGAAGAAATTGGGGAGAAAGAGAGAAAAGAAGTTGGAGTGTTTGAACAAGAAAAAGCTCTCACTCCCCTCCTTCGTCTCTCTCTCGTGGGTAAATAGGAATCGTGAGGGGGAAATAATACTCCTATCAATGGAAAGCGACAACAGCCTGGGAAGAATGATACCCCAGTCATATTTGAGGACGTGTATGGAAGGGGGACCATTTGCCATACTGTTTTGAAATGGAAAGTTGCCCTTCTTTCTTAGGGCTCCTCGTTTCAGATAGGAAAATTGGCGCTCGAATGCTAATATGTATAGATAATCAGCAGCCATAACTCTAACTCCTTAAATACAAGACCAAAAAAGATCACTGAAGTTAAGCAGTGTCGTACGTGGTTCGTAAGTGGACGGGTGTTCGCCTGGGGCACCACTTGCTGCTGGCTCTCTCTCTCTCTCTCTCTCTCTCTCTCTCTCTCTCTCTCTCTCTCTCTCTCTCTCTCTCTCTCTCTCTCTCTCGTGGGTAAATAGGTATCGTCAGGGGGGAAATAATACTCCTATCAATGGAAAGCGACAACAGCCTGGGAAAAATGATACCCCAGTCATATTTGGGGACGTGTATGGAAGGGGGACCATTTGCCGTACTGTTTTGAAATGAAAAGTTGTCCTTCTTTCTTAGGGCTCCTCGTTTCAGATAGGAAAATTGGCGCTCGAGTGCTAATATGTATAGGTAATCAGCAGCCATAACTCTAACTCCTTAAATACAAGACCAAGAAAGATCACTGAAGTTAAGCAGTGTCGTACGTGGTTCGTAAGTGGACGGGTGTTCGCCTGGGAAGTCAATCTGGGTTACACCTGTTTCGAACTTCAAGACTTCAATGAAGAAGAAGGTTTAAAACTCGAGTTAGAAGGGTTTAGGAGGGATTTTCTTGTGTGGATTATTACTATTATTAGTGGAATTGGTAAGTTAGTGGGACACGTAAAGAGTTGGTGGGATAGGTAAAGGTTGGTGTACGTTTTGCTGTCGAAAGGTTCATGTAGCTTTCGGTTGATGAGGGTCGCTACCAACGGAAATGAGCAATGACGACGGTAACCCTTGTGTCAAAGAGTTGAAATGTTTTTGTTATTTATTGAAAATACACACCCACAGTTATTATTGTTGAATTCAATATGAAATTGAATTGAATATGCATCAGTGATGTAGGAATCATTGTAGGATGTAGGACTCTCTTTCTTTTGCTCGGCCACGGAGGTTGAATACAAAGGAAACCTTCGATCTCCCTTAGGTCTGCCACTCACACTCAGACCGCCTGACACACTCACACTCAGACCGCCTGACACACTCACACTCAGACCGCCCGACAGACCGCGGTCTCACAAACCTGGGTCTATCAGACCGGCTTACGCCCAGAGTGTTTGTGAGACGATCTGACAGACCTAGAAGTCAAGCTTTTTTCACCGCGCCACGTTCCGACTGTGTGAGTGGCGGGCATTACATTTGACCGATTGGAAATGAAAGGACCACACTAAAAAGAAGGAGAAGAAAGAGGAGGAGGAAGAGGAGGAGGAGGAGGAGGAGGAGGAGGAAAAAAAACTTGCATAGAAAATTCACAAAGTTTAAAAAAAAAACTTATTGTTTCGGAAAAGGTAAGAGAGCTACACGGAGGATCAAAATTGTAAATTACATTCCCCCCTGTTTCTTCCTAGTGTTTTCCTCTCCTCTCTGTTTCTTTTTAGTTTGACTTTGTTTTTCTTGTGTTTTTTGTTGAAAATAAATTCAGCAAACAATTTAACCCCCTCGCGTCTCTTCCACAATTTAACCTCTCCTGTCCCCCCACGTAGAGCCATCGTCAGAAAGAGAGAGTTCTGTGTACTCTTGTAGATGACTGATACTGATACGGTTTCTACTTTGTCAAGGTACCTACCTAAGCTTTGGGCTCTGTGCACACTGACGCATTTGGTGAAAGCGATTTCATCAAATGTGAAACCGAAGTCAGGTCCGAACGATGGGCCAAGTTTCGGCCTCATTATGCAGTGTAGCTAAACTTTTTGGGCTCTGTGTACACTGAAGGAACCCATTTGGTGAAACTAAAGTTACGTCCAAACTCCAAAAGACATTTAAAAAAAAGAAAAAAAAAAAAAAAGATGAGTGTTCCATCGCCGTTTTTATTTCGTAGCAATGAAACAACTGCTACATTAAACGCTTGTGGTCTGTGTCGTAGCATGTCCATCCCACAATAAGACCCTCATCAGATGGGCCATAAGAGACACAATACTTCCTATTTAGGTGCTGGGTCAACACGAGAACACCAGAAAGTAGCCCGTTGAAATATTTGCAATCGAAATAAACGGTTAGAGATATTGTAAATGTTACAACAGAACACCCAAATAAGCACCATTCAATAGGATAAGGAAAGTCGTGTAATGTTCACACATTCGAACCCGGGACCTTCTGCATGGCAAGCAAGCGCGTTACCACTGGACCAACCGTGCCCCCAAAACATACTAAGAAAAAGAGTACCTGTAAGACTAAACATTAAAACTAACACAAACATATATCCTAAGATTCCTAAGTAAACTACTTCTAACGTTCTAACATACCGTACATAATCTTAATCTCTCTTCTTCCTATTAGCTTCCTCGCTCTACTTATCCCGTCTTCTTCCTTATTATCTTCTCTTCTTTTGAGTGCCAAGGGACTTGTTGTGGTTTTAGTGGCAGGAACATCAAAGAGAGCCTGTATTTAAGTTCTTTCGTTCCCTTTACAATAAACATATCGTCGGTTAAGGAATCGAGGCGCCTAACAAACATTCTGTAAGCTTTCCAAGAAGAGCAACATATACTGATTGTTTTTCGTGACATTCTAAATCACCAAAATCTAGCTTGATTCCAACCAAAATCAAGGGTGAGATCCGCCGTTTCTGTGGTTCACAAGTATCCGTGGCACAAGCTCTGCTTATACGGATGGGTATACCATTTATAAGAAAAATGTATGTTCTGAGTTTTTTGTCGATCAAATATAAATGGAAACTTATTTAAAAAAAAAAAAAAAAGAGACGTATTTTCGAAGGAAAAGAAAATGGACAGCTCATCCCTAAAGGGGATTATAAACAGTCGATATAGGTGATGTTATTCTGTAAGCAAGGATATGCACAGTAGGTACCTACTAGGTATGTGCTTCCCTTATTTTACAGAAGGTATACCTCCCTATATATATAATCCTATACATACTATGAAGGTTTGTACAATGCACACAAGTACATAGGTTTACATATTACATACATACCTACATAGGTATACCAACATGAAGGATGTGTGTACTGTAAGCAAGACAACAGACAACACAATGTCAAGGAGTTTGAATAAGACATGAGGATGCGCTCAGTGTAGCCCCCCAAGCTTTTCGTGTTTCCTGTATTTACAATGTTAATTATCCTTTTAATTGGATTGAATTACACTTGTCTTAAGTGGTGGCTTAAGTAGTCTGTAATTATACTTCTTATAATTGCATTGAATCAGTGGCGTAGCGTCCATGTAGGGCGTGTATGGCGGCCATACACTCAAAAATTCCACTCAAATACCGTTAAATATTGACTTTAAAAAATTATTGTATTCTTATTAGATAGATATTGTGATAGAAATTAGTGTCCGCCCTACACTTGGAGTTAGACCACGCTACGCCACTGCATTGAATACACGGGGATTTTACCCATCTACACGACGCGAGGGAGCGGAAGCGAGGTAAATGCGCGAGTAGACTCGCTTCGTCTAAACCTACCTTTATATATAATCATTAGTTTAATTGTACCAAGGCGTGTCATTTGAGCGTTACTCGTTACTCGTGTACCACATAGCCCCGCTCTCCTCTACTCAGTTCTAATTCTAACCTACCCCATCATACCCTACTTTCCCCTATTTATCTTTTCTTGCAACCTACCCCACTTCGTCTCAGCTTGGTTCTGTGTCTGTGTACACCTGTAAACTATAATTTACTTTTAGTCGTCCCCTAATATCACTATTACCTCTCCTTCCTTTTACTTTCTCCTTCTATCACTTCCTCTCTCTCTCTCCCTCCCCTCATTTACCTTCTGTGACTCTCACTTTCCCTCCATTTTTTTTTTTCATTACTCTCTCGTGACGAAATTTTGAGAGAGAGAGAGAGAGAGAGAGAGAGAGAGAGAAGCAAGGGAAAGAAAAAAAAAAGAATATGAATAAAAACAGAGAGAGAGGGAGAGAAAGGGGCAAGGGAGAGGGAGAGAAGAAATCGGGGAGAAAGAGAGAAAAGAAGTTGGAGTGTTTGAACAAGAAAAAGCTCTCACTCCCCTCCTTCGTGTCTCTCTTTCTCTTTCTCTCTCTCTCTCTTTCTCTCTCTCTCTCTCTCTCGTGGGTAAATAGGTATCGTGAGGGGGGAATAATACTCCTATCAATGGAAAACGACAACAGCCTGGGAAGAATGATACCCCAGTCATATTTGAGGACGTGTATGGAAGGGGGACCATTTGCCATACTGTTTTGAAATGGAAAGTTGCCCTTCTTTCTTAGGGCTCCTCGTTTCGGGTTAGGAAAATTGGCGCTCGAATGCTAATATGTATAGGTAATCAGCAGCCATAACTCTAACTCCTTAAATTAAGAAAGATCACTGAAGTTAAGCAGTGTCGTACGTGGTTCGTAAGTGGACGGGTGTTCGCCTGGGGCACCACCTGCTGCTGGCTACTTCGGAGTGCACTTAGCCTCATAAGGCCCACTGAAGAGTTTGAAAGTATCAAACGCTGGTATTGCAGCCAAAGGTTTCTCCCGAAATCTATCTCTTGAATTTGTTCTGTCGACATGGAATTTTCCAAGTCCTTTACACAAAATACATAAAGATACGTAGAACCACCACCTGCTGCTGGCTACTTCGGAGTGCACTTAGCCTCATAAGGCCCACTGAAGAGTTTGAAAGTATCAAACGCTGGTATTGCAGCCAAAGGTTTCTCCCGAAATCTATCTCTTGAATTTGTTCTGTCGACATGGAATTTTCCAAGTCCTTTACACAAAATACATAAAGATACGTACAACAGGAGCAATAATATTTCGAATCTGATTTCTTCCAGGAAAACAGGAGAATGTTTCCTGGCAAGAGCGGCAAAAGTTGACCCAGAAAGTTGAGAAAACTATCGTAACTTTTAAAAAGCCATTCCAGAACTCCCGTCTTTATTTTAAAAGGTTTTTATAGTTTAACATTTAAACTCCCAACTTCCCTTGAGAAAATGGAAGAAAAACGGATGGCCTAGTTTTGATGCTGTTCGAGTCAGGCCGGAATGAATGGCTGATAAGTTTATATTAAAATTGGTTAGGGGCTGATAGCTGTTTTTCGTCAGGCTGGGCTGATAAGTTTGCAAGAGGCCGGGGCTTAGAAGGGGTAAAACCGAGGATTCAGCCATCATTAGTCATTAGGTCCTGAATCCAGCAGATCTACATGTTCAACTTCCCTTGAGAAAATGGAAGAAAAACGGATGGCCTAGTTTTGATGCTGTTCGAGTCAGGCCGGAATGAATGGCTGATAAGTTTATTTTAAAATTGGTTAGGGGCTGATAGCTTCGTCAGGCTGGGCTGATAAGTTTGCAAGAGGCCGGGGCTTAGAAGGGGTAAAACCGCAGATTCAGCCATCATTAGTCATTAGGTCCTGAATCCAGCAGATCTACATGTTCATGTTGAAATGTTTGGATGATGAGTTGATCTCACAAATTCGGGCCAGAATATTCAGAATCTTGTACCAAAAAAAACAGTCCCAGACCACTTGGACATTGGACACTCTGGTAAACCTCACCCAGTGTGTCGACTGTACTGTAGACACTGTAGAGTGTAGAGCTGTGTAGAGTGTAGACAAAGTTTGTTCAACTTACAATATGGCGATAGCACAGACACGGTGTAAACAATGTAAAAAAAACTGTCCTGGTTTTTATCTGTTTTTGTCTTAGAAGCGATGTCAAAACCAAAAAAAAAAAAAAAAAAAAAAAAAAAAAAACATGTTCATGTTGAAATGTTTGAATGATGAGTTGATCTCACAAATTCGGGCCAGAATATTCAGAATCTTGTACCCAAAAAACCAGTCCCAGACCACTTGGACATTGGACACTCTGCTAAACCTCACCCAGTGTGTCGACTGTACTGTAGACACTGTAGAGAATGTAGAGCTGTAGAGTGTAGACAAAGTTTGTTCAACTTACAATATGGCGATAGCACAGACACGGTGTAAACAATGTAAAAAAACTGTCCTGGCTTTTATCTGTTTTTGTCTTAGAAGCGAAAAAAACCTCGTTATTTATTGCCCTCAGTTTTGGCATACACATTTTTATTTTGGACCCCTTGAAAATTTTCAGCGTACTCTCACTCAAATAAATTGTAATTTATTGCCCTCAGTTTTGGCATACACATTTTTATTTTGGACCCCTTGAAAATTTTCAGCGTACTCTCACTCAAATAAATTGTATTTTCTGAACAATGGGTCACATTTCATAAATTTGAACATTCCCTTCGGACGTGGGAGATTTTCCTCTGTTTCGATGAAGTGCCAAAAATACTTTTTATAGGAATTTTGAATTTAGTAATTTATTATAAAAAAAGTTCGATATTTTGGACAATAAATTCCGATAAAGCAAAAGGCCCTCTGTGAATAATGAGAGACACATGGATGCCAAATCCGCCAAATGGATGAAACATTGGTGGCGATCTTACCCCTGACCAATGCCTGTAAATTGGTGGAGACGGCAAAACTCTCACACAAGTGTTGCAGATAGCATACTCTGGACGTACCTGTGAACATAAAAGAGTTTTCATCGGTTATAGAAATGTGACATCAATCTTACATTCAAAGGTAAGATTTCATTTTTTTTTTTCTTTTTTTTTTTGTAACTTCTAGAAAGGAAGAAGAAGGGAAAAAATAAATAAATAAAGAAAAAGGTGACATTTCGGGGTAAATAAACAAATGCCGCGCCGTAGGCAATTCTTTTCCACAACTTTTTTCACCTCATAATTTTCTGTCAACACACCCTCAACGTTTTCAAGGTCAAAACATGAATGAGATTCAACGGTAGATAACCTTCTACAATAAGTATAAAGTACAATACACAATATTAGTCAATTAGACTAAGTAAATACAACATGCACCATTGCACCCTGATGGTATAACATGTTGTAAACACATAGCAACCAAAACATGTGTTGTAAACAAATAGGATACAGCTAATTTTCTATTACAGTTACACTCCCCCTCCTTTGGCTCGATGACCTGGTTTATTTACATTTCTTTTTCTGGAAATTCTTTTCATTTTTATTCCGTTCCCGCCCACCGTCGACATTTCCTGTCAGACAGCAACATCCAAACAATTGCAAACTACCAGCACGCTGCTGGTTCGATTCAGTGGCGGGGCGAGAAAAATATCAGGTGTCTTATGTTCGATCTTACCATCACAGAGAGTTTTCAGGTAATCCCGAGTTTAGAAATACTGGTCTGTGTAAATCAATTGGGTGACGTCAAAGAAAACCCTTGATACTGTGTTAATTCTCAGTGGTAATATCCGCCATTAGAAAGGTTCCTTCTTCTTACATTTAAATACTAGCTAACCTTGCTATGGAGTTCCCCAAGCCTTATTGGAACATTCATTGCATTAATCTCTGGCAAAAAGTACAATCTTTAAAGTACTGGTTTCGTGAAAGACCTTCTTTAGGAGAAACCCGATGTCAAAGCTAAACCGGGAAGACGAAACAACAGGTGGAAGAGGAAGAGACCACATAAGTCAGAACCCTGCCATTTGAGTGGCCAAAATGAAGTCCTGCAACTCAAAATGCAGCCCTCTACTACTGAAATACTCACCGAATTGAAGCCTTGTCACTCAAAATGAAGTAGTTGAAGCTTAAACCAAAATGTCCCCGAAATATCCACGTTTGCCTCCACTAGTGTTCACCACTCAACAATAAAGTTCTAGGTTCTAGGATGCAACTTTTCAGTTTTCAAACCCATCAGACATCAGAGCCAAGCATGCACGACATGCCAGAGGGGAAGGAGGGAGAAGAAGACATGCCAGAGGAGGAGAAAGAAGAGAATGAAGATAATAAGGGGAAGAAGGAGAAAAGGGGAAGTAGGAGGAGGAGAAGGAGAAAGAGGAGAAGTAGGTGGTAGAGAAGAAGGAGAAGGAGAAAGGGGAAGAGAAGTGGAAGGAGAAGGAGGAGGAAGTAGGAGTAGAAGAGAAGGAGGGAGGTGTAAGAGAAGGAGGAGAAGGAGAAGAAGACGTTGTTGCAGGAATAGGAGGAGGAAGGAGGAGAGTAAGAAGAGAAGACGGAGGTGGTGAAAGAGGGAGACGAAGAAGAAAGTAGAGAGGAATAATATTTTAGAACGTCTGTCCAACTTTTTATGTATTACCACATCCTTTTCCCTTCTCTTTCCCCCTCTCCTCTTTCTTCTCTCACTTCCTCCCCTACTTCTATACATGTTTTTATCTCTCCCCTGATCCTCTTTTTTTCACACTCCCTCCCTCCCTCCCTCCCCTCTTCTTTTTATCTTTTCCCTCATTCTCCTCCCATACTCAATTTCCCATTTTACTCCGTCCCCTCTTACTATTCGCTCTTCTACTCTTCCACCTCTCTCTTCCTTCCTCTTCTTCTTCTTATTATTTTTCTTCTTCCTCTTATCCTTCTTCTTCCGGGGCAGGTGTAAAGTTCTCGCGAGCAATAAATTACCAGTCTAATAAATCAGTATCATGCAACATAAGGGTCTGTTGTACACCAGGTTTTTTTGTGCACCAGGTTTTTGTATTGCTAAATATGTTATTTTTTTCCCCCTCCGACAAAAAGCAAACATTTTCTTCTAAGAAGTATGATGTTTAGACTAACCTCTTCTTGGAAAAAAGTGCTCATCCCGAAAATATCCCCCCCTCTTTTTTATGCTTATATTTTTCTCTCCTTTTTCGGCAAGAACAAGCACGATATTCAAATATGAATCCATTATGCCACCCTCCAATATCTTACATCCGGCTAATAGGTAGGTATACAAGAGTGTGGAGATACATACGCATGACATACGAGTATGTAGGGAGGATGGGTAAAGATTAAAAGATACTATGTACAATATGCCCATACTCAATTTCCCATTTTACTCCGTCCCCTCTTACTATTCGCTCTTCTACTCTTCCACCTCTCTCTTCCTTCCTCTTCTTCTTCCTCTTCCTCTTCTTCTTCTTCTTCTTCCATTTCTCACTTTCTCTCTTCCTTTCTCCTTTCATATCCCTTTATCGCTCTCTTTATCTCATTCTCTCTCCCCTTCTCTTTTTCCATCTTCCTCCCTTCTTTTCTCTCTCTCTTTCTCTCTCTCTCTCGTCCTTTCTCCCCTTCTCTTTCACCCTCCTCTCCCTTCTTTCGCAGAATCACAATATTTTCCTCTTTCAAAATTATCTGTAAATACAATTAGGCCATCTCCACTTCTGTGGCCGAGTGGTTTAATTAAAAGCACTCTCAACTCAGAAGTGCTGGGTTCGAAAAGGGTTTTTAAACGGCCTATTTCACGGAAAATAAATAGGTACTTAAAACTTTTCAACGTACTCGTAGCATTCATACTTCCTCTTCTTCTTCTTCCATTTCTCACTTTCTCTCTTCCTTTCTCCTTTCATATCCCTTTATCGCTCTCTTCATCTCATTCTCTCTCCCCATCTCTTTTTCCATCTTCCTCCCTTCTTTTCTCTCTCTCTCTCTTTCTCTCTCTCGTCCTTTCTCCCCTTCTCTTTCACCCTCCTCTTCCTTCTTTCGCAGAATCACAACATTTTCCTCTTTCAAAATTATCTGTAAATACAATTAGGCCATCTCCACTTCTGTGGCCGAGTGGTTTAATTAAAAGCACTCTCAACCCAGAAGTGCTGGGTTCGAAAAGGGTTTTTTAAACGGCCTATTTCACGGAAAATAAATAGGTACTTAATACTTTTCAACGTACTAGCATTCATATGAAAACAAATTTCACGAAAATGAAATGAACAGAGAGATTTCTAGGAAACGAAATGAACAACTGGACCAAATAAATGAACAACGGAACAAAATGAATGGACGAGGAACAAAATGGAAAAAATAAAATCCTCTCAAGCTAGGATTTGCTATAGATGAACAAGAATGAGTTGCTTTTGCTTTACAAAATACTTGATGATGTTCGGGAAAGGAAAAAGAACTAGGTAAATTGTTTGAAATAAAAAAGTGAAACCTTGTGTGGAAAATGAACGAATAGGAAAAAAAATATAAAGAGGAAAAAGAAGAGAAAGAGGAGGAGGAGGAGAAGAAGAAGGAGGAGGAGGAGAAGGAGAAGGAGAAGGAGGAGGAGAAGGAGAAGGAGAAGGAGAAGAAGAAGGAGGAGAAGGAGAAGAAGAAGAAGAAGAAGAAGAAAGAGAAGTATTAGGAAGCGATGTCATTTCGATCGAAAAAAATAGAAGGTAAAAAATGGAAAAAAGAGGAAAAGTAGGAAAGATAAAGAATAGAGAGGAAGAAGAGAGGAGAGGAACAAAAATATATAAAAAGGTAGAAAACAAGAGAGGAGAGAGAGAGAGAAAGAGAGGAGGAGAAGAAGAAGAAGAGAGACGAGAAGAAGCCGTATAAAATAAAGCTTCAGAAGGTATGATGTGAAGTGAAAGGAAAGGGGATAGGGGAGGGGAAGAAATGGGTTGAGGGGAAGTAGGAGAAATGGAGGGGGAGAAAGAGAAAGAGAGGGGAGAAAAAACGGTTGATGGCCCGAATGAGTTACAATTTTGAACTGCAATGCAGGCTAAACAAAGCAAAGGCAAGGAAAAATAGAAAGATTTTTTTTCACTATGTACCTACTCGTAAACAAAATGGGGAAAAAAAGTAAAATGAGCGACTAGAATGAAAATGAAAGGGAAAGGGAAAAAGAGGGGAATATCTCACCTCGTCACCTTCTTACCAGTAAGATTTTACCTTTTTAGAACAAAGAATAATAGAAAGTAAAAAAAAGAAGGGAAAAACAGTAATTAGTATTTAAGTTTTTTTTTTCGACTTCATGAGGGAATGTTCGTTTACTTTTTCTTTCTCCTTCTCATCCTTTACTTCCTCTTTGTTTTTTCGTGAAAGGGCGAAAGGGAATCGCAACACCGAAGGAGAAGAAGAAGAGGGAAAAGAGGAAGAGAAAAAAGTAAAAAGAGTTCTCTCAAAAGAGGAAAAAGAGGAGCTAGGGTCTCAAAAGTAAAGTGAAAGAAGGCCGAATATTAGCCTAATCAACTTGGAGGGGAGCACCCTGTAAGCGCTAAGGTCGCGGGTTCGATTCTCGCCCGGGACGTTTTTTATTTCAATTTAAAAATTATCACTCCAGCCCAAGGTATGAAATTGAGAAGTACCTTTTTATTTCTTTATTTTCATAATGCGCATAGTCGCGGGTTCGATTCTCGCCCGGGACGTTTTTTATTTCAATTTAAAAATTATCACTCCAGCCCAAGGTATGAAATTGAGAAGTACCTACCTTTTTATTTCTTTATTTTCATAATGCGCATATATGTACCTACTCTTTGTTTTTCGTGAAAGGGCGAAAGGGAAACGCAACACCGAAGAAGAAGAAGAAGAAGAAGAAGAAGAAGAAGAAGAAGATCTTCTATAGTAGGAATAATGATAAAAAAGAAGAAGAAGAAGAAGAAGAAGAAGAAGAAGAAGAAGAAGAAGAAGAAGAAGAAGAAGAAGAAGAAGAAGAAGATCTTCTATAGTATGATAAAAAATATAAATAAATAAAATAAAAACGAGATCAAGAGGCGCGTGGCGCAACTAAGCGCAATGTAAAGCGCTTGAGCGCTCGTCAAGATATGAGGTTGAGTGCGGGAACTCAAAAATGTCAAGTTCGCTATTCTAAATTGAGTGCCAAGAGAGACTTGTTGTGGTTTTAGTGGCAGTAACATCAAAGGGAGCCTGTATTTAAGTGCTTTCGTTCCCCTTATAATAAACATATCGTCGATTAAGGAATCGAGGCGCCTAACAAACATTCTGTAAGCTTTCCAAGAGGAGCAAAACATACTGATGGCTTTTCGTAACATTCTAAATCAGTGTTTCCCAATGTTAGGTGGTAGAGAACGCCTAAGGCGTTAACCTCGCCTAGTGGTTGCCTTCCACTCAAGAGTCTATTATTATTATTATTATTATTATAATGCTGTTCCATGGACTTAAAGAATAGAAGACTTTTATATATGTCTGTTTAGGTCAAATCTTGTGACGAACTTTCGGCCCACTTTTACAATAGCAATTAACATGAAACTTCTTGGCATCACACATCATTATCTACTTTCTATATGAAATCTAATTAACCTCTTCCCTCCTTTAATTATCTTGTAGAACAGTGACCTTTCCCAAACCTTCGGAATTTGGTACCGAAGACGCCGGAGCGGCAATTTTTCGGGGGGATCCGAAAAACAAGGCTGTAAGTTCTTTTGATGCCGGTACCTATATGTGCGTGACTTTATATTCTGCCCTCTCCTCGTTCGTCATGAATTTACTTTAACAGCTTTTTCATTTTTCTCTCGTCGTCATATTCAAAATAAATAGAATAAAGAAGTATAATATTTCAAGATGGCGGACAGGGATTGGGAGTGGGTATATAAGAGAGAAAGTTTATTATAAAACTAATTTTTCACATAAGTTTTGTTTTCTTATCGTTTTCATGGATTGAGCACGACCCGGCGTGGTACTTTATTTTTATAAGTATACGTATATTTTTTATGCTTTATCGTAAACAATATGAGATTTCTCATAAACAGTACATTTAAACCGTATCGCCATGCAACATGGCACACGGAACTTTCTCTGCTTTGGATCTCCTCGTAAATCGAAACGTGATAATGGATCGTAAACATTCCATCATTTCGAAGTTCGAATACAGAAGGGAGAGGAGGATTTTTGAATAGAAAAAGATGGTCCAAAGAAGCCTCCTTGTGTGGAATCCCCCTTTTAAGGGCTTTAGGCTTTGGGGCATGTCTTCGTGCTGGTTTCTCAAGGATTAAATTTTGTCAAAGGTCAAAACTTTCTAGTTTTCACGAATCTAATTCCAGCCACTCATATCCGACTGAAGGTCTGAGCTGCTTAAGTCACCGGCATAAAGGTACCCTCGATTGACGAGTGTGGATGTGTTTCAGCCTTTCAGCATCCCAGACGGATGCTAAAGGATTAAAGAAGAGACAAGCACAAGGCTAATGAATTTCCTATGTTAATTCTTGAAATTTGGACGAAAACTATTCCAGAAGTACAATGGATCTCTGAAATTAATTATAGAGTCTTTGACCCAGAACTGATCCAGAAAACTCAAAATGTCTCAGAAGCTTTTCACTATACCTACCTAACTGATACCTAACTGATACCTAGCTTTTCCTACTTTCCTTCAAATTAACTGACTCACATCGAACCTCCATTCTCTCCCTCCCTCTTCTCTCTCTCCTCCCCTCCTTTTCTCTCTCTCCCTCCCTCTCACACACTTCCTCGCTCACTCTCCCTTCCTCTCTCCCTCCTTTTTCTCTCGTTGTCTGTGTTATGGTGGCTTACCAAACTCGCTTTCCCTATATCCTTCTCTTCTTTCTCCAACTCCTCCTTCTTGTTCTCCTCTTCTTCAATCTCTCCTTCCCTGTCCTTCTCCTTCTCTTTCACGTCCTCCTCCTCCTCTTTCTTCTCCTCCACCTTTTCCTCTATTTCTGATGGACGTGATGCCTATCCTCAAATACATTTTGGACGGACTAAAAATTTCGGGACATTATTCTTGTTCCACATCGGGCGACAGGACTTTGTGTCCGAATTGATAAATGACTTTCCTGTTGCTTTCTGGGTTTTAATTTAAAAGTCAAAAAGCAAATAATAAGGAATAAATTCAATTTGTGGCTTGAAAATTACAAAAAGTAGGCACCCGTGTAAAAAAAAAAAATATGAAGTGCCAAAAATACTTTTTATAGGAATTTTGAATTTAGTAATTTATTATAAAAAAGTTCGATATTTTGGACAATAAATTCCGATACCAACCTCAGTGGTGCAGTGGTTAGCGCGGTGGACTTCGGATCTGGAGGTTGGTGGTTCGAGTCCAAGTCAAGTCATAAAACTTAGCGTAGTGCATTAAGCAGGGAACGACATTTGTGACAAGCATTTATGCTTAACACAATTAAAATTCCTTTCCTTCCTTCAATAAATTCCGATAAAGCAAAAGGCTCTCTGTGAATAATGAGAGACACATGGATGCCAAATCCGCCAAATGGATGAAACATTGGTAGCGATCTTACCCTTGACCAATGCCTGTAAATTGGTGGAGACGGCAAAACTTTCACACAAGTGTTGCAGATTGCATACTCTGGACGTACCTGTGAACATAAAAGAGTTTTCATCGGTTATAGAAATGTGACATCAATCTTACAATCAAAGGTAAGATTTCATTTTTTTTTTCTTTTTTTTTGTAACTTCTAGAAAGGAAGAAGAAGGGAAAAAATAAATAAAGAAAGAAAAAGGTGACATTTCGGGGTAAATAAACAAACGCCGCGCCGTAGGCAATTCTTTTCCACATTATTTTTCACCTCATAATTTTCTGTCAACACACCCTCAACGTTTTCAAGGTCAAAACGTGAATAAGATTCAACGGTAGATAACCTTCTACAATAGGTATATAAAGTACAATACACAATATTAGTCAATTAGACTAAGTAAATACAACATGCACCATTGCACCCTGATGGTATAAGTATAACATGTTGTAAACACATAGCAACCAAAACATGTGTTGTAAACAAATAGGATACAGCTAATTTTCTATTACAGTTACACTCCCCCTCCTTTGGCTCGATGACCTGGTTTATTTACATTTCTTTTTCTGGAAATTCTTTTCATTTTTATTCCGTTCCCGCCCACCCTCGACATTTCCTGTCAGACAGCAACATCCAAACAATTGCAAACTACCAGCACGCTGCTGGTTCGATTCAGTGGCGGGGCGAGAAAAATATCAGGTGGCTTATGTTCGATCTTACCATCACAGAGAGGTTTCAGGGAATCCCGAG
>NW_007379681.1:12504-14704 GCF_000475195.1 Diaphorina citri | reverse complement strand
GACTCTTGAGTGGAAGGCAACCACTAGGCGAGGTTAACGCCTTAGGCGTTCTCTACCACCTAACCCTTAGAGCTCTATTATTATGTGGTCAAATTCTCAAATAAATGAGGATAAAATTCCATACCTCGGCTGGGATGGAACCCACGCCCTCCTGATTACCAGGCGAGCGTCTTGACCACTACGCCACCGAGGCACCGAGGCAGCTAAAACCATGTTTGTACTACAGGCTAAAATATGAGTATTCTGAAGATTTGTCCACCGCCTGTAGGTTGGACATCACTGAATTCCTGACTCATGGTCATCCTCAGACAAGTCCATATACACATGTGCGATATCCATATCAATCTGTGTATGTTCTTATCTAGGTATATAATTACCTATGTCACTGCGCTCGCCTTGCACGCGGGAGACCCGGGTTCGATTCCCGGCGGGGTCAAGAAATTTGTATCATGCAAATGATTGATTCCGTGACTGGCTGTTGCGGGGCCCACTCAGCCTCGTGAGGAAAATGAGTAGCTATGACATATAAATGCGCACAGCGACAGGTGCCAGCATGGTAGGTAAACATTGGATTTTAGGATTATATTGAGATATTGGGAAAATCCTACAATGCTGCAGTGAGCACCAAAGTTGTGACATAATAACACAAAGAAACTACATTTACATTACATAAGCAACTTTGGTTCTGGAAAAAGGTAAACATGCAAAGGAGTAAGAAAGAAAGAAAGGAAAGAAAGGAAAGAAAGGAAAGAAAGAAAAGAAAGAAAGGAAAGGAAAGAAAGAAAGGAAAGAAAGAAAAGAAAGAAAGGAAAGAAAGAAAGAAAGGAAGAAAGGAAAGAAAGAAAGGAAGAATGAAAGGAAAGAAAGAAAGAAAGGAAAGAAAAGAAAGAAAGGAAAGAAAGAAAGGAAGGAAGGAAGAAAGAAAGAGGTCTAATATAGAAAAAATCTTCTAAGGTCCTATAGAAAGAAAGGAAGAAAGGAAAGAAAGAAAGGAAGAATGAAAGGAAAGAAAGAAAGAAAGGAAAGACAATTTGCAGCTGCAAAAGAGAGGAAAGGAGAAAGACAAAGAGGTAGGGAGAATGATTAACGGTAGGATAGTAAAAAAGGAAAAAAAAAGTTGGTGGGGCCAGTAGCGCTAAGTCGCGGGTTCGATTCCTGCCGGGGCTGATTTTATCTTGAACAGATAAAGTTCGTTCTCGGAGCGGCTGGCTTTCTCCTATCCTGTCTTCCTTTTATCTTAGGTTTCGGAACGACAAGACCTTAGCAGTTACAGTTTCGTCTATCGAACCTCTTCAAAAATAATCCGTCTCTGTTTCATCGCAACTCTCGTTATAAGGGAACTATCTTTTTTTTTTTCAAAGGTTTATAGGTACCTAGCTACCTAGTGTGGATTCTGTTTGAAAATTGGGTGGAATGTTACAATGGTTAGGAAAAGCTGTGAAGAAAAAGGATTTCGAAAACACATACAACTATATGTACCTACCCATCACACACAAATACCCTAATAAACTCAGAACAAGTTTTGTTCATAGAGGCATAGGACAAAGTTTTAGCCGAGAATATAAAGTTTTATCGCGGGAGAGAGAGAGGGAGAGGGAGGGAGAGAGATGAGAGAGAGAGGGAGAGAGAAAGAGAGAAAACAAGAGAGAGGGAGATAGAGAGGAGGGGGAGTAGAGGGAGAGAATAAAGATGTAAGTAAAAGGAAGGATGTACGAAGGAAGAGTAAGAGATAGAGAAATAGAGAGTTAATGTAGTATAGACTACAATGAAGAGGAAGAGAGAGAGAGAGAGACGGAGTAAGAAGTAGGAGGGAAGAAGAGAAGAGGGAGAGTAGGAAAAGGGAGGAAGAAAGAGAGAGAAGATGGGAGAGAGTAGTAATGTATTATAGGAAAAAGAAAGAGAGAGAGAGGGATAGGAAGAGGGAGGAAGAAAGAGAGAGGAGGTGGGAGAGAGTAGTAATGTATTAAAGGAAAAAGAGAGAGAGAAAGAGAGAGAGAGAAAGAGAGGGAGAGAGAGAGAGTGTCTGAGGGAGGGCGCAGTAATAATCAATAATACATAATAACTAAATAATAATAATACTAATAATAATACATCGACATAATAATACATAATAATAACTGTGAGGTACCTTTGGGTCTCACTTTCGATAAGTGTTATCTGTCCTTTGAAGAGTAAGACGTGCCATGAAAAGAGAGAGAGA
>NW_007379681.1:0-12205 GCF_000475195.1 Diaphorina citri | reverse complement strand
GTTATAGAAATGTGACATCAATCTTAAAATCGAAGGTAAGATTTTATTTTTTTTTTTTTTTTTTTTTTTTTCCTGCAACTTCTAGAAAGGAAGAAGAAGGGAAAAAATAAATAAATAAAGAAAAAGGTGACATTTCTGGGTAAATAAACAAACGCCGCGCCGTAGGCAATTCTTTTCCACAACTTTTTTTACCTTATAATTTTCTGTCAACACACCCTCAACGTTTTCAAGGTCAAAACGTGAATAAGATTCAACGGTACCTTCTACAGTAGGTATAAAGTACAATACACAATATTAGTCAATTAGACTAGAGAATAAAGATGTAAGTAAAAGGAATGATGTACGAAGGAAGAGTAAGAGATAGAGTTAATGTAGTATAGACTAAAATGAAGAGGAAGAGAGAGAGAGAAAACAAGAGAGAGGAGGGGGAGGGAGGAAGAAGGAGAGGATAAATATGTACCTAAGTAAAAGGAAGGATGTATACGGAGGAAGAGTAAGGGAAAGAGAAATAGAGAGTTAATGTAGTATAGACTACAATGAAGAGGTAAGAGGAAGAGACAGAGAGGGAGTAAGAAGTGGGAGGGAAGAAGAGAAGGGGGAGAGTAGAAAAAGGGATGAAGAAAGAGAGAGGAGGTGGGAGAGAGTAGTAATGTATTAAAGGAAAGAGAGAGAGAGAAAGTAAAAGGTGCAGAAATGCAGAATGAGAGTTTAGTGAGTTTGTGAATAGCTCACTTCCGGGCGGGAATCGAACCCGCGGCCTAGCGCTTACAAGGCAGACGCACTACCAACTAAGCTAACTAGGCTGGCCCACTTGGACATTGGACAATGGACACTCTGCTAAACCACACCCAGTGTGTTGACTGTACTGTAGACACTGTAGAGAGCAATTTGCAGCTGCAAAAGAGAGGAAAGGAGAAAGACAAAGAGGTAGGGAGAATGATTAACGGTAGGATAGTAAAAAAGGAAAAAAAAGTTGGTGGGGCCAGTAGCGCTAAGTCGCGGGTTCGATTCCTGCCCGGGGCTGATTTTATCTTGAACAGATAAAGTTCGTTCTCGGAGCGGCTGGCTTTCTCCTATCCTATCTTCCTTTTATCTTAGGCTTCGGAACGACAAGACCTTAGCAGTTACAGTTTCGTCTATCGAACCTCTTCAAAAATAATTCGTCTCTTTGTTTCATCGCAACTCTCGTTACAAGGGAACTATCTTTTTTTTTTCAAAGGTTTATAGGTACCTACTTACCTAGTGTGGATTCTGTTTGAAAATTGGGTGGAATGTTACAATGGTTAGGAAAAGCTGTGAAGAATTTATTGAAAGCTATAAGCTATATTTGCCAGAAGGTCCAGAAGGACAAGAAAGAAAGCGACAATTGTAACGTATAGTAATAGAAAATAATAAAATATACCTTGTTTATCCTGCTCGAATAGGCCTGAAAAGTCCTTTTACTCCAGCAATCTAAACAAGGTCTTCATCAGTTTTATTATTATTATCATTATTATTTTCTTTATCCTATAACTAATAAAGACAGTACAATGTACAGCTATAAGCTATATTTGCCAGAAGGTCCAGAAGGACAAGAAAGAAAGCGACAGTTGTGACGTATAGTAATAGAAAATAATAAAATATACCTTGTTTATCCTGCTCGAATAGGCCTGAAAAGTCCCTTTACTCCAGCAATTTAAACAAGGTCTTCATCAGTTTTGTTATGATTATCATTATTATTTTCCTTATCCTATAACTAATAAAGAAAGTAGGTACCTACAATGTATCTACATATTATTTTCTCGGATAGGTATATTTTCCTTAAATCCTCAACTTGTACAGAAAATTCTATTAATGAAGTTAGTGGAGAACTGTTGTGGGGAGAAAATGGGACATCTTCTTTTTTTATAAACTGACACAAATAAAGCAAAAGCACAACTTATACTTATTGGAGTGTTATCTTGCTCTACCCCGCGCTGGCTTTAAAGAAACTGTTAAAAGCACCAGGCACTATTGCAAACAAACTGGATTTAAATATTACTTGAACTGATTCGGGACTATAAATTAAGATATTCCAGAGAGGGATGGAGAGAAAAGGAGAAAAAAAGAGAGAGAGAGAGAGGGAGAGAAAGGAAAAAGAGGAGAAAAGAAGAGAGAGAGAGAGAAAGAGAGAAAAGGGAGGGAGAGAAAAGAAGAGAGAGAGATAAAGATAAAAGGAAGGGAAAAAGGAGAAAAGAAGAGAGAGAGAGAGAGAAAGGGAGAGAAGGGATGGAGCAGTGGATACAACGGCTGTTTCAAATAGGAACGAGATGGAAACAAACTGGATATAAATATTACTTGAACTGATTCGGGACTATAAATTAAAATATTCCAGAGAGGGATGGAGAGAAAAGGAGAAAAAGAGAGAGAGAGAGAGAGAGAGGGACAGAAAGGAAAAAGAGGAGAAAAGAAGAGAGGGAAAGATAAAGATAAAAGGAGGGGAAAAGGAGAAAAGAAGATAGAGAGAGCAAGAGAGAGAGAAGGGGGAGAGAGAGAAAAAAGTAGAGGAAGAAAGAGAAAAAGGAGAGGAGAGGACAATAAATGGTAAAACTGTTAGCAAAACAATAAAATAAATCAAAACTAAAAATGGATAAAAACCTGGTTGACAGAGAAAATATTGCGAATAGAAGAAAAAAAGGAAAATGGGTACTCGGTAGAAATTCCCAAAAGTAAGTGGCGAAGAAAGAATACCTAAGATTGTAAAAGACGCGTTCACACGCTAGCAAGTGGTGGACGTATTGCACGATTTTCCGGACGGTCGTAGCCGCCAAACGCCCCCGGTCCGAGGTGTAAGAAATGTTTATAATGTTTTATTGACGGGACGAACCCAATATACATATTTGAACACAATACACAAAGATATAAATATAAATTTTAAAATTGAAAAAGACAAGAGAAAATACAGAGTTACATAGGTAATGCGAAGGGCATCCACTTGAAAGGGCAAAGACGCGTTCACACGCTAGCAAGTGGTGGACGTATTGCACGATTTTCCGGACGGCCGTAGCCGCCAAACGCCCCCGGTACGAGGTGTAAGAAATAGGTTTTCTATTTGTTCTCGACTTTGCGCACCATATGTCATGGTCAAAAAATTTAGTACCTTCCCACGTGAGTTTTCCCGTCTCAGCTCCCTATCTATACCAAGTTCACGAAAGAAATGGAAATAATCAAATTTCAAGTAAGAGAAATGGAAAATTGGAAATCATAAAAAAGGCAATGGATTTTGATGGAATTCGACTGTTTTCTAATTGGATTCAACAATATTTTCCTCAGGGCCACAGTTATGGTGAGTTGCAGTTGCACCAATGACAATGGGAGGTTTCACTGATAACAATGGGAGGTTTCACTGAAATGCCTGATCCCACCACTGAGAGGTAACACAGTGTCAAGGGTTTTTCTTTGACGTCACCCATTTCATTTACACAGGTCAGTGTTTCATGACTCTGGTTTAACTGAAAACTCTCTGTGGTATAAGATCGGGCATTGATGACTCCGTTCTTTTTTCGAAGTTTGCCAATAATTTTCCCCCGAGTTGAATCTCTGCAAAAGAGACCGGTATCTCCTGATGGCGGAACCCATTATATTATTCAGTATACATCAGTATGTACCTACCTCCATATTTCATTTGCTGACTGTATAGTAACTCTAGTAAACTATTAATTCTAGTAAGCCGTGTGCGCACGTAAGTTTTGATGTAAAGCGTTTTTCTTCAGGACATTCCTACAATTTCCCATTACATAAATGAATAAGTTTACAAGATCTGAAGAATGAGAGAGAGCGAGCGAGCGAGAGAGAGAGAGAGAGAGAGAGAGAGAGGAAGAGAGAAAATGGGACATATTTATTGTAAGACTGGGGATAGAGGAAAAAAAAAATATTTTTATAAATTGTAAAGAGAGAAAAATGCTGGAAAAGCTATTACCATTACATTCTTGAAAATCGTAAGTCCGTATTAAATGAAATGAGATGGCAAGTCCTATGTGTCTTTGCCTACCTTTAGGTAGGTAGGTATAATACTTGTACGTAGTAAGGTAGGTATATTCAGAAGATAGAAAAACAGAAAGAATGGTATACATATAACTATATAATTATGTAAACCTAAACTCTAAATACTAAACCTATTATAAACTCTAAATACTAAACCTAAACTGTAAATACTAAACCTACACTCTAAATACTAAACCTAAACTGTAAATACTAAACCTAAACTCTAAATACTAAACCTAAACTCTAAATACTAAATCTAAACTGTAAATACTAAACCTAAACTCTAAATACTAAACCTAAACTCTAAATACTAAACCTTAACTCTAAAAATACTTACTAAAATTAAAATATCTTGGAAGCAGCTTGATTGACTGCATCGCTGCTTCCAGTCCAGTGTAGGAAAGCAGAAAAGATTGAAAAGCAGCCTACTTGAAGGTTAAAAGAAGATGTTGTAGGTACTTACATTGGCGCAATCCGTATTAAATGAAATGAGATGGCAAGACCTATGTGTCTTTGCCTACCTTTAGGTAGGTAGGTAGGTAGGTATAATACTTGTCGGTAGTAAGGTAGGTATATTCAGAAGATAGAAAAACATAAAGAATGGTATACATTTAACTGTATATGTAAACCTAAACTGTAAATACTAAACCTAAACTCTAAATACTAAACCTAAACTGTAAATACTAAACCTAAACTCTACATACTAAACCTAAACTCTAAATAGGTACTAAACCTTAACTCTAAATACTAAAATTAAAATATCTTGGAAGCAGCTTGATTGACTGCATGGCTGCTTCCAGTCCAGTCTAGGAAAGCAGAAAAGATTGAAAAGCAGCCTACTTGAAGGTTAAAAGAAGATGTTGTAGGTACTTACATTGATCCCTACTTAAATCACAAGAAAAGTTATTTTTTCGGTCTTGAAGAAGTGAAGAAAATAAGAAAGCATTTGGAGAAAGTCAGAAAGCAAAGGAGGAGAAAAGAAGGAAGAAGAGAGGTATGAAGGAGGAGGGAAAGAATTTGAACTGTTGGGGGAGGAGGGGAGGAAGAGAAAGAAGAGCTACGAACACATGTACATGAAGAAAAGCATTTAAAGCTCAGAACTCGGAAAACGAGAAAGCATGTGAAGAAAGCAAGGAGAAAAACAAGGAAGAAGGAGAAAAGAGAGGGAGATGAAGGCAAAGGAGAGAAGGGAGCTAAGAATTTGAACTTGGAGGGGAGGGAAAGGGAAAGAATTTTGGGAGGGAGGGGAAGAAGAGAGGTATGAAGGAGGAGGGAAAGAATTTGAACTGTTGGGGGAGGAGGGGAGGAAGAGAAAGAAGAGCTACGAACACATGTTTGTACATGAAGAAAAGCATTTAAAGCTCAGAACTCGGAAAACGAGAAAGCATGTGAAGAAAGCAAAGAGAAAAGGGGAAGAAGAAAAGAGAAGAATGGGAGAGAAAAAGATGAAGACAAGGGAGAGAAGGGAGCTAAGAATTTGAACTTGGAGGGGAGGGAAAGGGAAAGAATTTCGGGAGGAGAAAGAAGGTACCTACGCGTACCAACCATAAATATTTGAAAGAGAAATATTTCCAAGCTACCGAAATAAATCAAAAACGATACACGAGGGAAAATGGGAGGGAGGGGGATTTCAAAACAAGGGAGGGAGAGGAGGGAGTTACGACTTATCAGAAAAGAATGGGAGCAGGTTCAAACGTATAAAAGAAGGCAGTGAAATTCTTGGAAATACGGAAGAGATTCTTCCAGATGGTGATGGTAAAGTGGTCAAGACGCTCGCCTGGTAAACAGGAGAGCGGGGGTTCAACAACAGCCGCGGCATAGAATTTTACCCTCTTTATTTAAGAATTTTAGCACAATAATATTGGTACCTATAGCTACTCTACTTCCTATTGGGATAGATGGACTCTTTAGTCCTATTCTAGCAGGATAAATATTTAAAAAAGCATTACCTATTTGTCCCAGCATGATATTAGAAATCTTACAAAAATTAGCATACGGATTAAGCTTGGTGCCCTGATGGGACCGATAACTCTCTTATCTTAAGAGATAGCAATAAAGTTGTTAGCTACGTATATTACTGCAATTACCTGGGACACACTTCAAGATAAAGTCTAAAATTAAAGTGTGGACCCAGGCATTAGACATACCTACAGCCCATTCTATAAATTGATGAGAAAGGCACATTAACCCACATATTAAAACATAAAACACCCCACACGCGTAACTTTTGGGGACAGCAAGTCCCCTAAATCTTTCTTTCCCTTTTTCCATCCCCAATTTCAATCCCAATTAGACCGGGCATAAATTTTCATTTCTGTCCTCTGTCAGAAAATAGTGATACCTACTCGTATTCTACAATTCTATTCTGCTCCCTTATATTTCCCCTTCCAACCCTTGTTTTTCCTCTTCTGTTTTAATGTCCCCAAAAAATCAGTAATTTGGTAAATACACAAAAGTTCCTCTGAGATAAGGAGGAGGAGGACGAGAAAGAGAAGGAAGCGAGTAAGAACGAGGAGGAGAAAAAGAAGGAAGAGGAGGCGGAGGAGAAGAAGAAGGAAATGTCAGAAAATAGTGATACCTACTCGTATTCTACAATTCTATTCTGCTCCCTTATATTTCCCCTTCCAACCCTTGTTTTTCCTCTTCTTTTTTAATGTCCCCTAAAAATCAGTAATTTGGTAAATATACACAAAAGTTCCTCTGAGATAAGGAGGAGGAGGAGGACGAGAAAGAGAAGGAAGCGAGTAAGAACGAGGAGAAGAAGAAGAAGGAAAAGGAGGAGGGCCATTAGAACATTTTCCAGGCCTATGGGAATAAGGGAGAGGCTATGCGTGTACCTGTTTACAAAATGGTCATATACAATGGACATGGCCATGTCATGAGTATTGAATAACATGGCCATCCTTAGGGACCCCCTAACCTACCTTCCCTTTGTCCATAATAAATACCGGATGATACAAATTGTACGCCCTCACCTGTGACTATCCCCCTGTCAATATTTTATACAGTGTGAACCAGAGGTAAGTCTCGGATTTATACTTTCTGATATTACGACCGCCCTCACCTGTGACTATCCCCCTGTCAATATTTTATACAGTGTGAACCAGAGGTAAGTCTCGGATTTATACTTTCTGATATTACGAGTATGTGTTGATCCAGCACCCAAATGGGGATTATTGGGTCACTGCTCGCTTATCTGTTAGAATCAAAAACGATACACGAGGGAAAATGGGAGGGAGGGGGATTTCAAAACAAGGGAGGGAGAGGAGGGAGTTACGACTTATCAGAAAATAATGGGAGCGGGTTCAAACGAATAAGAAGGCAGTGAAATTCTTGGAAATATATCTGTTAGGCGAGCCACTCACTATCAGGTAGATCTGATGTCAGGTACACCTGATCAGGTCTACTGGATGGTGTGTGTGCTCATCAGGTGTCAGGTAGACCTGACGGACGTGGCATTTAGATTATTTAGAACAGGAATTTCCAACTGCCATGTGTATGCGGGCCACATGCTACATTGGCAGGTACTTCGCGGGCCACATACACAGGAACGAGTATGTGTTGATCCAGCACCCAAATGGGGATTATTGGGTCACTGCTCGCTTATCTGTTAGGCGAGCCACTCACTATCAGGTAGACCTGATGTCAGGTACACCTGATCAGGTCTACTGGATGGTGTGTGTGCTCATCAGGTGTCAGGTAGACCTGATGGACGTGGCATTTAGATTATTTAAAACAGGGATTTCCAACTTCCATGTGTATGCGGGCCACAGTTACATTGGCAGGTACTTCGCGGGCAACATACACAGGGGAGCAGTCCCGTATCCAGGATTTTCTTGAGGGAGAGGGGTGGATGCTCCATATTTTCGGAGTCCACCCAACTTTTTTTTCCCCGAAACCATCTTTTCTTAGGTAGGTTACCCTTGTAATTTAATTAAATTTCAATTATTTAAATGGGAGAAAAAAAGTTGGGACGTTCTGGACACCCGTGTTTGTTGGATTAAATATTTTAAATCTAGTAGAAATGTAACTTTCAAATCTAGAGAGTTGTAGCTTTAAATCTAGTAGAGTAATGTCCCCAAAAAATCAGTAATTTGGTAAATACACAAAAGTTCCTCTGAGATAAGGAGGAGGAGGACGAGAAAGAGAAGGAAGCGAATAAGGACAAGGAGGAGGAAAAGAAGGAAGAGGAGGCGGAGGAGAAGAAGAAGGAAAAGGAGGAGGAGGAGGAGGAGAAAAGGGAGAGGATGTGTAGGAGGAGAAAAATATCCCTGCACATTTATCAGAGAGACTGGGATGTGCAAAAGATAAATCTTAGTTTCAAGTTTTTTTTTTTTTTTCTGAAACTTTTTTTTCCCCGAAACCATCTTTTCTTAGGTAGGTTACCCTTGTAATTTAATTAAATTTCAATTATTTAAATGGGAGAAAAAAAAGTTGGGACTTTCTGGACACCCGTCTTTGTTGGATTAAATATTTTAAATCTAGTAGAAATGTAACTTTTAAATCTAGTAGAGTTGTAACTTTAAATCTAGTAGAGTTGTAGCTATAACATTTCTTTTTAACATTAATTTGTTGTTATCCAGGTATTCTATATAGGTACCTACCTGCAGAACAGGTAGTTCAGTTTTTAAATGAATGTTTACGAACAGAACAAAAAGCCTTTATAAAAAACCCTAAGCTTTCCAAAGTACAGCTAAAGTTTTCTATTCAGGAATGCCAATTATGAAAAAATGAACCTGCAGAACAGGTAGTTCAGTTTTTAAATGAATGTTTACGAACAGAACAAAAAGCCTTTATAAAAAACCCTAAGCTTTCCAAAGTACCTACAGCTAAAGTTTTCTATTCAGGAATGCCAATTATGAAAAAATGAATAGGTAAATCTAAACTTTTAATAGAAAAAGAAAAATCACGATTCTATCAATGTCTACTTTCTTAACGGAAAAAAAATATTTGTATTCTAATAGTTTTTAATTTATTTATACATATTTGTTTACTTTTAATTCAATAAATTCCTAGAAAAAGCGAAGACAGACAAAGAGAACTTATTTCTATAACATTTTGTAGACTGACTGGATTTGCGTCTGCCTTGTAAGCGCCCTAGAAAAAGCGAAGACAGACAAAGAGAACTTATTTCTATAACATTTTGTAGACTGACTGGACCTTAAAAACTCCCCCCGGTAAAACCTTTTAAAAAAAAAAAAAAAAAAAAAATCTCAAGTCTCTGCGATTGGTAACAACTAAACAACTGCTTCTACTTCTATAACTTACAGAAGTTTCGAACAGCTGGGATTCAAACCCAGCACCTCCAGATTGCGAATTAATGGTCTTGACCATTCCGCCACAGAGGTGAACTAAATTAAGTACCTACTACCTACTTCGTATTTTTTAGTACCTACAATATAAATCGGTTTTGACACTTTTGACTCTTCTTTTTACCGACATTCCTAATCTGGAAAAGGATAAAACCTCGAACTTTTCAACCATCCTACGATATGAAGAGGAGGAAGGGGAGATAGAGGAGAGGGAGAGAGAGAGAGGGAGGGGAGGCGAAGAGAGAGAGAGAGAGAGAGTGAGAATAGTGTAGGAGGGCGAGGGAGAAAGCTGGAAAAACTAATTTTCTAAAATTCAATCAAACAAGAAAATTTCTCTCGCTCGCAACTTTTGTGAGAAAACTTGTTTCAACAAGACAAACTATGGATAAACTTTCCTCCTGGGAGAGGAGGAGGGGGATGGAGGAGGAGGAAGAGGAGAGGGGGAGGAGGAGAAAGAGGTAGGTGAAGATCATCCGATTGCTATGAAACTTTGTCAACTTATTGCTTGCACTTCCGTGAAGGTTATAGGCTATTTTCCGGTTCGTTTTTGTTAAGCTTCGCCGAGCAAGACCACTAAATGTATGAGTGACATGAACGGCCAGGCCTTAAGGATTTACTAGCAGAAATTCGGGGCGAAGCGACGGATTTCGGCTAGTCCCTTCATATTCCCTCTGGAATAGTCTAGTCTAGGTACTTAACCTACCTAATATTAGACTTAAAACCTTAAAAGCATTAGGCACAATAGAATAGAATAGAATGTTTGTGTATTTGTTTAACAAATGTTTTACAAATATTACAAAGGTTGGGTTGGCAAATTGGCATTATTACAAACAAAAATAGAAAAAGAAGATACTGTTTGAATACAAGCCTGATCATATTAGCGGAGTAAAATAAAAATAAATAAATAAATAATAATAATATAAAAAAAAGAATAATAATCAACATTTGAATTTAAGGGTAAATTGAATATTTCATTATACCTAGATTGGTACTATTTATAGGTAGTTTTGATTTAATGAATTACTTTCCATACTTCCATATGTATTATACAATAATCGGGGATTTGAACCCGGGTTTAGTGGGAAGGTAAGAAGGTATTAAGTAGTCTACTAGTCTATGTACAATATACGTACATTATATCTAACTAGAGTAAAATCTGTCTACTCCTTTGAATGGAGGCAAGTGGATACCTAGCCTATTCGATAATTTTGGATGTATTCATGTATTGTATAAATAGAGTCTGCATCATTCGAGTTTACCACATACGTAAATTTATTTGCAAAAAATTGAATATTTCTATCTGACTTCATTTGTAGGTGGTTCGTCGTCCTGATGACTCCTGTTTTCAATCCAGAGGATAGGTTTTGTTCCGCTTCCTCTGAGTTTACCCAATGTGTAAGTTCCTGGCAGTTCCCGGATATAATGTTAGTTTCCTGATCATTTCCATATCTTGATTCATCAATGTTCATTAATTGCTATAAATTTTCTTTTTTTGCGGTGTCGTTTATTTCATTTTGATCATCTTTTTCACACTTTGTTTCATCTTTGTTTTTCTCCATTTTTCCTTCGTCAATTTTCTCTTTGTTTACTGCTGGCAATGTAGATTCAACATATTTACTCGAATCCTTTGGCTTTTTTGTCTCTTGAACTTTAATGTATGAGAGGAGGTTTCCTGATTGTGACATGCTTGATTTGACTTTCGTCTTCTTTACAATTTTGGTTCTTCTTGATTGTTGTTTATTGAGAGTGACGATTTCAGGTGACTCCGAGGGTCTCCTTTTGTTTCTAACTTTTCCAATTGTGGTTACAGTATCAACTTCCATGCTAATTTCCTTAGTTTCTCCATCGTTGTGTGCCTCTAAGTTTGAAGGTATCGGTTTCTTGTCTACTATCAACTGATCGTATTTTAGTATCACATGATGTCCTTTTTCTCTAAGTTGCTTCATCTTCGGAATGAGAGTTTTTCTGATTGCCACTATATCTTCCGGGAAGTCTTCTCTAATGGACACATTCGTGCCCTTCAGTTTATATCCATTTCTCATCAGGTCATTTTTCTTCTTCCATGTCGTCAGTCCGATTAAGATGGGTCCCAATCTGTTTTCTCCTAGAACTTTGATAAAATCAATCTCCCATGGCTCCACATCCACTTTCATTTTGTCCCCAAACAGTTTCCTAGCACTTGCTTCTGCCTGTCTGTTATCTTGATTTTCCGTACGCAATCCATAAATCAGAACGTTTCTCTTCCTTTTCTCTCTTTCTCTGTCAGAATCAATTTTTTGGACTTTTACCTTTAAATCCACAACATCCTTGGTTAATGGCGTGAGCTTTATATCAATATTTTTGTTAATTTTGTTTGCTTCATTCGTAAACTTTTCATCGAGTTTTGCTGCTTGCTCGTTAATTAAGTTTTTGGTTCCTTTTATTTCATCACAAACTGTCAGCAGAATATTCACCAAGGGTGCTTGATCTCCAGAGGTGCCTGGTGTACTCAGCACTTTGATAATGTCGTCATTGTTTCCGCCCATTTTAGAGAGAGGAGAGTTGGAATGTTGTTAGAATGTGTTAAGTAGGTATCACAGCTGATTCTAAATATTGGAATTTTCAACTTGGACTATTTTTGATGCAACAGCCCCAGAGCTTTGAAATAAATCGATGTTAATAGGTAATTTTGATGCAACGGACCCTAGGAAATTTGGTTGGTACAACTGGTATTCAGATTCAATGGCACGAAATTTCAAATCTCAAAGTCGGTATCTTTTCCAAGTTAGGTAAACATTTAAACAATCAAACAGATAGGTATGTATTATCTATTTCTCGTATATACAGATATCTGAGTAGGTACGCAGGTAGCCTCACTCACATAGGTACCCCTGTTCTATATCTATGTATGT
>NW_007379680.1:20722-43144 GCF_000475195.1 Diaphorina citri | reverse complement strand
TGAAAGCGTAAGTAGTTACCTGTAAAACTAAACCTATGAAAATGATAGCCTCTATAGTCTATGCGCTACTAAAAGGCTTCCGAGGTGCGACAGGCCTAACTAGTAGATTTTCCTGATACCTACCTTTCTAACTATGAGGTGACAATAGAAATAAATCACATAACGCTAAAGCTTTACCTACGGAAGACAAATGTACAATATCTAACTTAGTTCCCTCACCTATACCTCCCATTCAGCTGTTCACGAGCTCTTCTATACACGAGATAAGGGACCGTATCAACGATCTCGTTGATATTTTTCCCGCTCTCGACAGACTTGTGTATTTCTATTTGCTCGTGGTATGTAATCTCCTTACATTATTTTCACACACTCATGACTGATGGATGGGATTCTGCCTAAGAAATACAAGGAAGGAGGGGGAGAGAGATGGCATCACGCCTTTCTTATTTTTCTATTATATTATCTCTCTGTCTCTCTTCCACTCCATTATTCTGATGACATGTTTCTCTCTCCCTCTATTTACCTATTATCTCCTTCTTTCTCCCTCTATCTACATACTATCTCTTTTTCTCTCCCTCTATTTCTTCATTCTGTCTCTCTTCCACTCCATTGTTTTTGATTGAGGAATATCTTCCTCTCTTTATCGTAACTTTACACATTTCTCTCTATCTCTCTCTCTCTCTGTCAAGTTGTATTTCAAGGTCTCAGCTTGAATTTTACACTAATTTAATTTACACCTTATGAGGTAGGACTTTATTGTTAAAACTCCTTCAATTCTGTAAATAAATGTCTAAAAAAAAAAAAAAAGGAACTTTTTTTTTAAAACCCCTCAAATTTTTAAAAAAAAATAAAAAAAAAAAAAAAAAAAAAAAAAAAATTACACCTTCGATCCTCGTCTCTCTCTTTCAATGTCTTTACCTCCACCCATCTCCTTCATCTACTTCTCTCTCTCCCTTTCCAAACGTCTATAGGTACTCTCACTCCCCCCCTATCTACCCTCAGTATCAGAATGGAGTGTGTCTGCACTCAGTCAGGTCTAAAGTCCATTATGCATTATTAGACTCAGTAGGTAGCTACAAGTGAGTGATGGAGTGTTAGTAGAATGAGGGAGAATCCCATGTGCGCACGAGGCTTATGAAAGTTTGGCAGGTGGAAGTGTCTTTACGGAGGATCAAGTCTGGAAGTGAAGGGGGGGTTCTTTCTTTTTCATGTAACAATGTTTGCATAATATAGAAAGATTAAAAAATTGGTTTTAGAAAATGTTTCAAGTCCAAAATTCCTGCTCGGTCACTTTTCGACCACTTTGACCCTTTTCACCGCATACTCAATCCTTACTTCCTTACTTATCCTTTCCACCTAACTACCTTTCCATTTTCTCCCTCTACCCTCTCATTCTCACCCTAGTTTCCATCTCCATTTCTATTTCCATACATACATACATAGAGATAATTGTTCCAGCACTAGCTATTTCCCTAACATTTCTCTCACATCCCCTATTTGTCCCTGTAACTCCACTGCTTTTGTGCATCTTTGCAGTTTTTATTCCGTAGGTAGCAATAAAACAACTGCTAAGTATATTAGACTCGTTAGAAGTGTCATGGCATGCCCATCCCGTAGTGTCCGTAACCCTCAATTGGTGAAGTGGAGTTAGACAGATTTCCATAACATAAGTATATTAGACTCGTTAGAAGTGTCATGGCATGCCCATCCCGTAGTGTCCGTAACCCTCAATTGGTGAAGTGGAGTTAGACAGATCTCCATGACAATGAGAACTTTGTGGTTCCTAGTACCGTCAAGTTAGTGTGTTCTTGACCCTATGAAGATGGGCAAGTGTCTCTACTTTACGTGCTGAGTTAATATGAGATGAGCAGAAAATAACCTGTACTCGTATTATACCCAAGATGTTGTGTATAATATGAAAGGCTTGTGTATATGAAAGGTCTACCCGGTGTAACTCTTTCATATTTGTAGCATTTTTCATTTTTTATAGCATTTTTCAAGGTTAAAATTGCTTCAATTCAGCCACTTTGGGCTTTTTGCCTAACCCTACTTGGGGTTCTGTTTGAGTCAAACGACTTTTCTAACGCGGAATATACTGAGAAGTCAGAAAAATACGAATAAATGGATTCTATTGAATAATATCCAAGAATAACCATGTTGGATTCTATCAATTTCCAACCATCTCATGCTTGTCTCTATAACAAGATGTTGTGTATAATATGAAAGGCTTGTGTATATGAAAGGTCTACCCGGTGTAACTCTTTCATATTTGTAGCATTTTTCATTTTTTTAATAGCATTTTTCAAGGTTAAAATTGCCTTCAACTCAGCCACTTTGGGCTTTTTGCCTAACCCTACTTGGGTTCTGTTTGAGTCAAACGACTTTTCTAATGCGGAATATACTGAGAAGTCAGAAAAATACGAATAAGTGGATTCAATTGAATAATATCCAAAAATAACCATGTTGGATTCTATCAATTTCCAACCATCTCATGCTTGTCTCTATAAAAGGATATCTGATATTTCCACTTGAACCATATTTCCATTCTATTTTTACTTCGCAATTCTTCACTTTTCCATAAAGTTCATATAATGATGTACCTACCTATGTATAGTTAGCTAGGTATAATGTACCCAAGTACTTAGCTCTGTATGTTTTACCTACCTAGCTATAATAACAATGCATTCATTATTTTTCCGCCAACAATGTGATTTTTTATTTTTAATCAAGAGTAGAAAATACCCACAGGATGTTCTCATCTCCTTTGGATTGAGTTGGCCTTTAGCGATAGAACATAGAACCCATAGGACCTTTTTTCAATGAGTAGGTATGTACCTACTACAATACAGTTCACTAAATTTTAGTGATTAAAGTTTATATCTACATAAAATAAAAAGATAGTTTTCAGATACTTACGTTTCACGTCTGACTTTTCTTTACAGTTACCCTCTGTATGTTTTATCTAGCTTTCACCTACTTAGTCTAATGCACATATTAGGGAGCTATACTCTACAAGAGGTATTCTTTTAAGAGTACTATTATACTCAGATTACTCAGTACCCCATTATGAATCCCCATTGTTAAGCCCGGGTTCTATTAGGGTACTATGTACATTGTACACAATAGATAGGTAGTAGTACCTCCCCTGCTGTACCCCATTTTACTACCTATATGCGTTTCATAAACAACACAGCCTTATTAACCATGTTGCAAACTTTTTTACTTTCTATTACCCTTACGTATAGGGAACCTATACAAGGTAATGAGAAAGTATTGCAATCGGTCCAAATTTTCAAAATCGGGAAATGGGTGGAAATATCCGTTTTGGGGTCCCCTGATTCCAAAAAAGTGGTTTTTAGCCCATGGTCTGTACGTAACGTACGTACGTACGTACGTAACGTACGTACGTACGTAACGTACGTACGTACGTAACGTACGTACGTACGTAACGTACGTACGTACGTAACGTACGTACGTACGTAACGTACGTACGTACGTAACGTACGTACGTACGTAACGTACGTACGTACGTAACGTACGTACGTACGTAACGTACGTACGTACGTAACGTACGTACGTACGTAACGTACGTACGTACGTAACGTACGTACGTACGTAACGTACGTACGTACGTAACGTACGTACGTACGTAACGTACGTACGTACGTACGTACGTACAAGGCGAGAAATTGGTATGCTATCCCGGTATGGTCCAAGGACGCGACTGTAACAATTTGGTAAAAATCGGATAGTCACCCATCCTGTATTAACCAAGTCATTGTTGCTTTAACCCTTGTTTCGCTAAAACACGGTAAAGGAGACCATCGAAAAACATTTGGTTCATTCGATCTGGAAAAAATATTTCTAAATCAATGTTGATTTTTCACGCCTCGTAATCGTTGATATGGTGTCTACTGTCCGACTTCACGGTTGAGAAGTTGCTGGTTCGATACTTCCCTGTTCGACAATTCCCTTTTATTCGTGAAACCGTTATCCAATAAGCATGTGAATAGTTGATCCCATGTGATTTTTCACGCGGAATCGAATGGTGCTACTTTTAGTACTCTCTGACTTACAGTTGAGAAGTTGCGGGTTCGATACTCCCCGGTGTCAACGAATTTCCCTTTTATTTGTGAACCATTAACAAGTAAGCATGTGAATAGTTGATCCCATGGGATTTTTCACGCCGAATCGAATGGTGAAACTTTCAGAACTGTCCGACTTACAGTTGAGAAGTTTAATGTAATAGAAAGTCGTGTGATGTTCACACCAGATTTTTTTAGGAAGAAAAAGGAAATTTTCTACAATGTCCAGCCTAGGTTGCTCGGATAGCGCGTCTCCCTTGTAAGACAAATTTTATCCTAAATAGATAAGTTTCATCCTTGGAAGGACTGGTGAACTGGTGGCTTTCGCCTAGCCCAGGGATTTCCAAATTCCATGTGTATGCGGGCCACAAACATCCTACATTCGGAGGTACTTAGCGGGCCACATATGGGGAGCTTTCAGAAATGGAGTCCGATCGAATTTTGAGCGCCGCAGGCGAAACTTTTCAAAAAGTATTCTCCTAATTGTAGCTGAACACTAAAGGGGGTCAGTTTCCATGACTCAATGCCCATTTTTGCCCAAGTACCAAACCTTTTTTTTTACATTTTTAGGTAAGTTTGTACAAATCCCAAATAGCTTCGCGGGCCACAAAAATGGTCTGGCGGGCCACATGTGACCCGCGGGCCGCTAGTTGGAAACCCCTGGCCTAGCCTGTGCTCCTCTGTTCGATTTCGGGACGATAAGACTTCCGTTATTACAGTTCCCACTATCAAACATCTATCGTAAAATGATAGGCGTTGTTGTTTGTTAAGCGACGTTATGTTGTTATATTTTTTCCAATTTTATTCTTGTCTGCCTCCATTTTCCTGGGCATTAATTTTCCACGAGTTTTCTTCCTCTCCTCTCTCAACTTTCATTTTTTTTTCTCCTGGCAATTTGTTTGGAATTGCTTCTGTATTGTTTCTCTTCACTTTCACCGGGGAAAACATCTGGGCTTGTTCTATACTCGCCTAATTTACACCAAGTCTACCTCCAATATAATATTCCGAGTGAACGGTGTGAGGGTAATGTTTGTATTTTAGGGATAGGGGGAGGTGATTTTGATTGAACAGGGTTTTGAATATTTTTCCCAGCTGAACGAGGATTTTTCAGGCGCCTACGATATTTTTTCATCACATTTTATATAATTTATTTATTCATCCTATCGTCCAGAGAGGAAACTAATCCTTCAAAGTTCAGACCCATATACGAGTTTTTATTTCCTATTCAATTGTACTGTCCATGTCATATGGATTAATTGCCATGCAGGTTTTATATTCAATTGATTTGTAAACATTTTTCCCCTCTCGAGTCTCGACCGACCCCATTTTTAAAAGGCCCCCTACACGGGCAAACAATTTACCCAAAACATGGAGATAAATTGTTCGACTGTGTAAGGGGCCCTTAAGGCCAAAAAGAGAATAGATGGAATATAAATTGTTGTGCTGGAGCATTTAAAACAGCTGTTAGAAACCAATAACACAGCGGATCTCTCGAATTTTCACTTCAATATAGGTAGTGCCTTCAAATATAATTACCATAATAACGGGAAAATACGGTCGGTTTTTTTTTTTTTTTTTTCCTTCTTATTTTTTTAGTTCACGTCACAAAAATAAATAATGCACTGTTTATACAAGATGGCTCACGGATGACTCAGATTTTCATTTCAAATTTTACAAACATTTAAATGGCATGAGATCTTACTTTTTGGAGTTCAAAGGGTACTTTCTGGATTTGTAGTACTGTTGATCTATCCTGCATTAAAATTAGTAACTCAGAAATAAGTAGATTATTTATGAATTCTTGGAAGTTCCAGGTTACAATGGAATATTGAAAATAAACGTTCACCCAGTAAATGAGGTAGGCGCAGAGGTAACAAAAAGTGACGCGATAATTTCCTGTGAATGTCGAGAATAATTTCTCCTGGGAATTCACCACAGCATTGTGGCGGTGGCTACAGGAACAAAAACACCAGCTACAGGATTCAACATTGTGTTACATACTATGTTATGCATAGCTCCCTATACCTATGTATAAGTAGCTATAGTGTATGCTGTGTTGTTGTTGTTGTTGTTGTTGTTGTTGCTGCTGTGTATGAACTTTGTATGAGATTGAAGAAGAGCCTATGAAATATGAACCATATACTACTCGAAGTCGTCCAAAATCGAGAACTCTGGAGAAAGCTGTTTCATGGAGGTCTTGGGCCTTCATGAACCAGCAAAAATACTAGTAAAAAAAAGAAAGTAAAAAAGTAAAAAAAAAAAAAAAAAGAAATATCGCGTCTATAACTTTGATTTTGGGTTCGGTGAATCGGCACCCAGCTAAGGGATTAGGCGGTAGAGAACGCCTCAGGTGTTAACTACGTTTAGTGTTCACGTTACACAAAAGAGTCAATTTCATTACGATCTAGTGACTTACATTTTTATGATTGACCAGTTTCATGAGTTTGAACTCCCTGTACGCTCGCTTGGCATGTGTTACATTCTGGAAAGGACGGGATAATTTCTTGATGGCCACATTCTGCTGAGTGGCAGTGTCGTACGCCGCGCTGAAATCAAAACAAAACCATGCCGTTCCGTTAACATCGTATAAGATATATTTTATGTTGGCCACTCATTCTGAGACGGACAGACCTATGTGGGCTGTCTTGGGTCTGATAGACCTATGCTGAGAACGTGTGTGGCGGGAAAAGCTTCAGACACAGACCTCTCAGACAGTCTAAAGCTGTGGCCACACGTAGGCAATGGCCGTCGACTAAGTGTGGACAGGTGGACATAGCTTTACAAGTTTGAACTCTTTTATTCTACTGTACAGACGTATATATGTTAGGCTCGATCCCCGAATTCGCTAAATGAGCGAAAAAATAGCTCACTCCGCGGAGTAAAAAATGCAAAATGCTCATTTCCCGAAATTCGGCAATTGAGCAACTGTAAATAGCTCAGTCCGCGGACTGGATTTATGCAAAAGTTAAACTGCCGAAATCGACCATTGAGCACCAAGAGAAAGATGGGTAAACTGCTCACTCCGCGGAGTGGAAAACATTAAATGACAGACCGCGGATTGTGCGCTTTGAAAAATGCTCAAACCCCGATCTAATGGTATACTGCGGGACTTGAACCCCTTGTAACTTTTACCACTTACCAATAATAGCAAAAGATTATATGGTTACCCATGAAATTCGACGTAGATTTCAAAAATGAAATAAAAAATAGGGGTTCTTATTTGAATTTCTCGAGAAATAACGACTTTTATCCAAAAAAGTGACACTACTGGGGTTCAAACCTGGATTTTGACATCACCATCAAATTATCAAGGGCTCTTTCCTACCGTCGGAAAAAAAACTTCAAAATTCCAAGCTGTTTTAAAAGTTACAAGGGGTTTACATTTTTCAAAACGCACAATCCGCGGTCTGACATTTATTTCCACTCCGCGGAGTGAGCAGTTTATTCTTCAATCTCATGATGCTCAATGGCCTATTTCGGCACATATGAGAGAGGGAGATAGTCTGGAATGGGGATATAATGATTTTAGCAACGCAATACAAAGGCTTCCACTTGTAAAGAAAGAAAGAGAAGGAGGGAGAAAGAAAGAGAAGAAGAAAACCTTTGAATATTTTAGGGGATTTTTAAAAACGTCAAGAGTGAAAAAAGAGAACTATAAAGAGGACGAGAAGGAGTGAGAGCGTAGAAAAAGAAAGAGAGGGAGAGGGGGAGAGAGAGAGAGCAGATCTGGTTTTAGTCTCTCTGAACTTTCCTTTGTAAAAAAGGTAAAAAATAATGTACATAATAGAAATTAAAAAAGAAGAAGGAAAATGGTATTCCAAGAAAATCTTCAGCTATACAAAGAGAAAGAAAAGTAGAAAATTATTATTGAATCAGGTATCTAGTAGATAAGTAGGGTAGGTATTACAGTACCTCCTGCCATCTGTGTAATATTATTATTATTACCCTCAAACTTTTAGCATCTTCTTTTTTCGGGTAACTTTTTTTGATAGATAACTCGAAAGAACAAAAAAGCTAATACCATAAAAAACACCATGAACAGAAAGTTCAAAGGTCAAAAGAAAACCCGAAGTTAACACCCAGGGATGAGGGGAAAGATGAAAGAGGGATGAGGAGAGGGAGGGGGAGAGGGGTTATTTTGTCACTCACAATACATTTTTAGAAAATGTTTCAAGTCCAAAATTCCTGCTCGGTCACTTTTCGACCACTTTGACCCTTTTCACCGCATACTCAATCCTTACTTATCCTTTCTACCTAACCTAACTACATTTCCATTTTCTCCCTCTACCCTCTCATTCTCACCCTAGTTTCCATCTCCATTTCTGTTTCCATACATACATAGAGATAATTGTTCCAGCACTAGCTATTTCCCTAACATTTCTCTCACATCCCCTATTTAATTTTTTGGGTCTTTAGTTTTTTTTGGAAGCTATTCGCTATGAGAACTCTTTATGATATTTATATTTTCTCTCTCTCTAGGAATCGAACCTTTATCCATAACAAGCGCGTTATCCAGGGATTCGAGATAGGAAATGGTGGAGATCGCAAGATGTTTTTCTCACTAGAGAGATTCTTGGAAGGGAAGATAAGAAAAGTAAAGAGATAGTAGAGAGAAAGAGGAGGGAGAAAGAGAGAAATGAAAGGAACAAATAAAATTACAAGTCATGCAGTGCGACAGAGAAAGAGAGTGAGGGAGGGACGAGGGAGAGAGAGAAAGAGAGGGAAAATAAGATATGAGAGAGGGAGATAGTCTGGAATGGGGATATAATGATTTTAGCAACGCAATACAAAGGCTTCCACTTGTAAAGAAAGAAAGAGAGGGAGGGAGAAAGAAAGAGAAGAAGAAAACCTTTGAATATTTTAGGGGATTTTTAAAAACGTCAAGAGTGAAAAAAGAGAACTATAAAGAGGACGAGAAGGAGTGAGAGCGTAGAAAAAGAAAGAGAGGGAGAGGGGGAGAGAGAGAGAGCAGATCTGGTTTTAGTCTCTCTGAACTTTCCTTTGTA
Source organism: Diaphorina citri (assembly GCF_000475195.1). NCBI lineage: Eukaryota > Metazoa > Arthropoda > Insecta > Hemiptera > Psyllidae > Diaphorina > Diaphorina citri. The sequence continues at coordinate 34,053 of NW_007379680.1, read as the reverse complement.
AAAAAGGTAAAAAATAATGTACATAATAGAAATTAAAAAAGAAGAAGGAAAATGGTATTCCAAGAAAATCTTCAGCTATACAAAGAGAAAGAAAAGTAGAAAATTATTATTGAATCAGGTATCTAGTAGATAAGTAGGGTAGGTATTACAGTACCTCCTGCCATCTGTGTAATATTATTATTATTACCCTCAAACTTTTAGCATCTTCTTTTTTCGGGTAACTTTTTTTGATAGATAACTCGAAAGAACAAAAAAGCTAATACCATAAAAAACACCATGAACAGAAAGTTCAAAGGTCAAAAGAAAACCCGAAGTTAACACCCAGGGATGAGGGGAAAGATGAAAGAGGGATGAGGAGAGGGAGGGGGAGAGGGGTTATTTTGTCACTCACAATACATCAAAACTTTACAGAACTTGAACATCAAAACTTTCAAACCTTTACATCAAAAGGATCAGTGGTCCGCGAAGTGTTTTTGTGGGGCCTTTGCTGAAAAAGCCCCACCAAAACACCCCCCCCCGCCCCCCCTTTATTTTATGTATTTTTATTCCTTTGATAGATCTATATATTATTTTTACGTATTTTTTATACCCTTTTTCAGAAAAAGGGCAGTGAGGATTCTTTACTAGGGGCGCGGTTGCTCCAGTGGTTATGCACTTGCCTGCCTAAGTCCCAGAGTCGAAAAAAAGCACTCATACTTTTACACTCTCCAGAAAAGAAACAAAACTGAGCAAAGCAAGGGAGAAATAATAATTCACAGGATCCGCTTTGGTGGTTAAGCTCTGGAAGTCTGAAGAGGAAAATGTGGTTGAAACTTGGCAGGTTTTTTCCTCGCCAAACTTTTCAATACCTGAACATTTTGTTTTGTGTATGCCTGAGCTTTAAAAACTTCAGGAGTTTTCTTCTTCCTCTCCTTTCTCCTCTTCCTCCTTCATTTTTTATACCCTTCTTTTTTATCTCTTCCCCCACGCATTTATTATTATTATTATGAATATATCCACTTTATTTATTAGTCCAATATAATAAAGGTAGATAATGCAAAGTATGGGCACTATTTGGCAACATACTTTATTATTATTATTATTATTATTATTAGTATTATTATTATTATTATTATTATTATTATTATTATTATTATTATTATTATTATTATTATTATTATTATTATTATTATTTTGATATATATATTAAACATGTACCTACTACCTACCCTATACAGCCTATACTTATAAAATATTCTTCTTCCTGAAAGGGATAAGTGGTGTTGTTGACCTTCCACCGTTCAGTCGATTGGGTTTTCTGTTTCTGATGAAATTCGTAAAACTTTTGACAGAAGGGTGGAGAGACGATGATATTATGAAAAACAATACATAGGGGAAGAGAGGAGAACCGGAAGGAGATATAGAACAGAGAGAGGGTGAGAAGGAGGAAGGAAGAGGGATGGGGGAGGGCGAGAATTATTGAATTTTAATATTAGATTTACACACCTACATTTTGAAAAAAAGTTAGAATTAAATGACATCCCCTAAGCTAATCCCATACTTTTTGCTCCCTTTTATTTGTGAACCATTAACAAGTAAGCATGTGAATAGTTGATCCCATGGGATTTTTCACGCCGAATCGAATGGTGAAACTTTCAGAACTGTCCGACTTACAGTTGAGAAGTTTAATGTAATAGAAAGTCGTGTGATGTTCACACCAGATTTTTTTAGGAAGAAAAAGGAAATTTTCTACAATGTCCAGCCTAGGTTGCTCGGATAGCGCGTCTCCCTTGTAAGACAAATTTTATCCTAAATAGATAAGTTTCATCCTTGGAAGGACTGGTGAACTGGTGGCTTTCGCCTAGCCCAGGGATTTCCAAATTCCATGTGTATGCGGGCCACAAACATCCTACATTCGGAGGTACTTAGCGGGCCACATATGGGGAGCTTTCAGAAATGGGTCCGATCGAATTTTGAGCGCCGCAGGCGAAACTTTTCAAAAAGTATTCTCCTAATTGTAGCTGAACACTAAAGGGGGTCAGTTTCCATGACTCAATGCCCATTTTTGCCCAAGTACCAAACCTTTTTTTTTACATTTTTAGGTAAGTTTGTACAAATCCCAAATAGCTTCGCGGGCCACAAAAATGGTCTGGCGGGCCACATGTGACCCGCGGGCCGCTAGTTGGAAACCCCTGGCCTAGCCTGTGCTCCTCTGTTCGATTTCGGGACGATAAGACTTCCGTTATTACAGTTCCCACTATCAAACATCTATCGTAAAATGATAGGCGTTGTTGTTTGTTAAGCGACGTTATGTTGTTATATTTTTTCCAATTTTATTCTTGTCTGCCTCCATTTTCCTGGGCATTAATTTTCCACGAGTTTTCTTCCTCTCCTCTCTCAACTTTCATTTTTTTTTCTCCTGGCAATTTGTTTGGAATTGCTTCTGTATTGTTTCTCTTCACTTTCACCGGGGAAAACATCTGGGCTTGTTCTATACTCGCCTAATTTACACCAAGTCTACCTCCAATATAATATTCCGAGTGAACGGTGTGAGGGTAATTGTAAATAGCTCAGTCCGCGGACTGGATTTATGCAAAAGTTAAACTGTCGAAATCGACCATTGAGCACAAAGAAAAGGAAGGCTAAACTGCTCACTCCGCGGAGTATAGAACATTAAATGCCAGACCGCGGATTGTGCGTTTTGAAAAATGCTCAAACCCCGATCTAATGGTATACTGCGGGACTTGAACCCCTTGTAACTTTTACCACTTACCAATAATAGCAAAAGATTATATGGTTACCCATGAAATTCGACGTAGATTTCAAAAATGAAATAAAAAATAGGGGTTCTTATTTGAATTTCTCGAGAAATAACGACTTTTATCCAAAAAAGTGACACTACTGGGGTTCAAACCTGGATTTTGACATCACCATCAAATTATCAAGGGCTCTTTCCTACCGTCGGAAAAAAAACTTCAAAATTCCAAGCTGTTTTAAAAGTTACAAGGGGTTTACATTTTTCAAAACGCACAATCCGCGGTCTGACATTTATTTCCACTCCGCGGAGTGAGCAGTTTATTCTTCAATCTCATGATGCTCAATGGCCTATTTCGGCACTTTAGCTTTTGCATAAATCCAGTCCGCGGACTGAGCTATTTACAGTTGCTCAATTGCCGAATTTCGGGGAATGAGCAGTTTGCATTTTTTACTCCGCGGAGTGAGCTATTTTTTCGCTCATTGAGCGAATTCGGGGAATGAGCCTAATATATATACTGCCACAAACAAATAATTTCAAGCTCAAAGGAAAAGAAAATAGAAACGAAATTTGGCAAAAGGTAACCTTACCCAACTCCACTATATCTACCTCTCTAGTAATCTTAAATCATCCTGGATTTCAAACCCTCAGGTCTCTGGATCAGAAATCTCCTGTCCCAACCACAACACACACCACAAAGGTTCTAGAAAATAAGAAAAAAAAAAAAAAAAAAAAAAAAGAGCAAATAAATAAATCAACCTAATTCCTACACTACAAGGTTTCAATAATATGTATAATACCTACCTCTATAAAATAACATGAGATGCAACACATCCCCAATATGGGACACAGCATCTCATGAACTCTATCTCCATTCTTCCTTCCACTACATAATTATTCCTTTTGAGTATCTATTCCTTTTATTCCATCTATTATTATGTAATGGCTGTTCGATTTGTAATGAATTGTAAATAAATCTGAGTATTTTGTTGAAAAAGACCTTAGGTTATAGGTTGCAGTCTTATTTACCAGACACCCTGTATGAAGCTTACCAGACCATCCCCTGGGCACCCAGACCCTTGGGTAACAGATTAGTATACCGGGTGGGCACTGAGAATACCGTGTCTCCAAACATCAACGAGTAGAAGTTGGTACCCGTGCCAGGTTCTCCATCTACACCATCCGCACTCATGATGTCACCCTGTAGAACTACTTTCAACACGAGGAACCAGATGTGTGTACTATACAACCACTAGGTAACTACACAACGCGTGCTCAACTAAACAAAACAAAATAAAATTAAACAAAATAAAATTAAACCAAAGAGGAATAAACACCTAAAAACAAAGAGAAATAATAAGAGCAAAGAGAATGCACATACCAGGTATAGAAAAATTGAAGTTAATAAAAAATAAAACCTCATAAATGGAATGAAAAATAATAATAAGGAAAAAGGTAAAGTTGGCTACAATGCAAATAATAATACAAATACCCAACAAAATAATACAAATAGAATATAAAAGAGAAAAAGAGTAGGAAGATGGGAAAAGAATATTACGTAAAGCTTTTGTCCAAAGCCTTATTTATTGTGAATCCCATTTTATTATTTACCTTTTTTTTATCCCAAGTCGCCATTTTCCTTACTACCTCGTGTCCAATAAATTAAATCTTCACGCCTGTGTTAATGCCTTAATGTTCTAACGGGAGAATCCTCCTGCTATACTTACCTATAATACCCAAGGTGTATAAATAACAAGAGGAGTACCATTGTTTTCTGCTTAATATCATAGCTTCATAGGCATGGCAAGATTAAAGTAATGTTACTTACTTGTACTGCTACTGCTATTGGTACTATGTACCTACTACTGCTACAAGAGGGAAGTATTAGCAGTTTTTAGCTAAATCCCCTTTAGGGGTGAGCTATTCATTTCTAGGCAAAGTCACAACTTTGGGTCAGGGTTGTATTTTTTGGGTCTTTTTTTTTTTTTTTTTTTTTTTTTTTTTTTATAATTTTTTTTTTTTTTTTTGTTTTTTTTGCCCCCCCCCCCCCCCCCCAGTATTATTGTAAATTGTGTAAAAAGTTTGTCAAATATCACATTAAAAAAAAATATGAATAATATAAAACTCCCGTCTTAGATACCTTTACAACTCCTCAAATTACAAATCTTTTAAGCCTAATCTTCCTTCTCAAATCTCACCTTTAGATGACGTAAAAACATAGGTAGGAATCTAATTCTGAAATAATAACGAGCATAATTTCCCCTAAACTTCTTCAAAAAAAACCCCAACTTTGGGGGGGGGTTTTTTTTTTTGGGTTTTTTTTTTTTTTTTTTTTTTTTTTTTTTTTGCAAGATGTTTTTCTCACTAGAGAGATTTTTGGAAGGGAAGATAAGAAAAGTAAAGAGATAGTAGAAAGAAAGAGGAGGGAGAAAGAGAGAAATGAAAGGAACAAATAAAATTACAAGTCATGCAGTGCGACAGAGAAAGAGAGTGAGGGAGGGACGAGGGAGAGAGAGAAAGAGAGGGAAAATAAGATATGAGAGAGGGAGATAGTCTGGAATGGGGATATAATGATTTTAGCAACGCAATACAAAGGCTTCCACTTGTAAAGAAAGAAAGAGAAGGAGGGAGAAAGAAAGAGAAGAAGAAAACCTTTGAATATTTTAGGGGATTTTTAAAAACGTCAAGAGTGAAAAAAGAGAACTATAAAGAGGACGAGAAGGAGTGAGAGCGTAGAAAAAGAAAGAGAGGGAGAGGGGGAGAGAGAGAGAGCAGATCTGGTTTTAGTCTCTCTGAACTTTCCTTTGTAAAAAAGGTAAAAAATAATGTACATAATAGAAATTAAAAAAGAAGAAGGAAAATGGTATTCCAAGAAAATCTTCAGCTATACAAAGAGAAAGAAAAGTAGAAAATTATTATTGAATCAGGTATCTAGTAGATAAGTAGGGTAGGTATTACAGTACCTCCTGCCATCTGTGTAATATTATTATTATTACCCTCAAACTTTTAGCATCTTCTTTTTTCGGGTAACTTTTTTTGATAGATAACTCGAAAGAACAAAAAAGCTAATACCATAAAAAACACCATGAACAGAAAGTTCAAAGGTCAAAAGAAAACCCGAAGTTAACACCCAGGGATGAGGGGAAAGATGAAAGAGGGATGAGGAGAGGGAGGGGGAGAGGGGTTATTTTGTCACTCACAATACATCAAAACTTTACAGAACTTGAACATCAAAACTTTCAAACCTTTACATCAAAAGGATCAGTGGTCCGCGAAGTGTTTTTGTGGGGCCTTTGCTGAAAAAGCCCCACCAAAACACCCCCCCCCGCCCCCCCTTTATTTTATGTATTTTTATTCCTTTGATAGATCTATATATTATTTTTACGTATTTTTTATACCCTTTTTCAGAAAAAGGGCAGTGAGGATTCTTTACTAGGGGCGCAGTTGCTCCAGTGGTTATGCACTTGCCTGCCTAAGTCCCAGAGTCGAAAAAAAGCACTCATACTTTTACACTCTCCAGAAAAGAAACAAAACTGAGCAAAGCAAGGGAGAAATAATAATTCACAGGATCCGCTTTGGTGGTTAAGCTCTGGAAGTCTGAAGAGGAAAATGTGGTTGAAACTTGGCAGGTTTTTTCCTCGCCAAACTTTTCAATACCTGAACATTTTGTTTTGTGTATGCCTGAGCTTTAAAAACTTCAGGAGTTTTCTTCTTCCTCTCCTTTCTCCTCTTCCTCCTTCATTTTTTATACCCTTCTTTTTTATCTCTTCCCCCACGCATTTATTATTATTATTATGAATATATCCACTTTATTTATTAGTCCAATATAATAAAGGTAGATAATGCAAAGTATGGGCACTATTTGGCAACATACTTTATTATTATTATTATTATTATTATTAGTATTATTATTATTATTATTATTATTATTATTATTATTATTATTATTATTATTATTATTATTATTATTATTATTATTATTATTATTATTATTATTATTATTATTATTATTATTATTATTATTATTATTATTATTATTATTATTATTATTATTATTATTATTATTATTATTATTATTATTATTATTATTATTATTATTATTATTATTATTATTATTATTATTATTATTATTATTATTATTATTATTATTATTATTATTATTATTATTATTATTATTATTATTATTATTTTGATATATATATTAAACATGTACCTACTACCTACCCTATACAGCCTATACTTATAAAATATTCTTCTTCCTGAAAGGGATAAGTGGTGTTGTTGACCTTCCACCGTTCAGTCGATTGGGTTTTCTGTTTCTGATGAAATTCGTAGAGAGAGAGGGGGAGGGAGGGAGAGAGAGAGAGAGAGAGTTGACCAGATATAGGTGACACTGATTGGTGACAGCAATCCCCCTCCTCCCCTCCCCCCCACTCACCAAGTTAAAATTTTCGGCCATTTCAGTTTTTGTATTTTTAAACACGGTCAAATGGTTATTAATCCTATATTTCCCCCTAGGGACACAGATTATTATATTTTTATTTTATTCATGGCGCCGCACCGTCAGCTAAATCTGTTATTTTATTTGATGGACGAATCTGGTTGAAAAAGATTCACACGAAAAGTTTGGACTTAGAATAAAGGAATATAGCAGAGAATAAAGGAAATTTATGATGCCTTTAGTTTGAGGTTCTGGCATCTTTATGACTTACCATACAATACCCTGGGCCCCGGAACCAATAGGCTTGAGGTTCTGGTATCGCTTGAGAATGGTGAATTTGGTGTCTCCCACCTCCACTGTATGGAACATGGTGGAGAGACGAGACATTCTGGACGAGGCGCCAATCAGCGGCATGCGTGGAGAAATATAGAACTGCGTGTGCACGCGGCGTGCTTCTCCCAAACTCCTAACCCGCGCCGCAACTGTGGACAAAATCAAAGTAAAGGAGAGGCATTAGATACTGATGAAATACAATAACTAGAAATTACATTGTTACAGAGTGTAAGATCGAATTTAAATAAGCATCGTTAGTAGAACTACTCTTAAAGTCTGACTGAAGATAGGTGGTAACCCAAATATACTGTCCGTACGTAGTAGGAGAGTGAAGGAGAGAAAATTAGGAGAGTGTAAGATCGAATTTAAATAAGCATCGTTAGTAGAACTACTCTTAAAGTCTGACTGAAGATAGGTGGTAACCCAAATATACTGTACGTACGTAGTAGGAGAGTGAGGGAGAGAAAATTAGGGAAATAGAACAGGACAAAAGAAGCAGTAATTAGAGGCATAGATATATAGATAATAATAGTGAGAGGGAGAGAGAGAAAAGTGGAGCCTGTTAATTGGAGAGCGCTTAAATGGAGAAAGGAAAGAGAGGGAGAAAGATAATAATAAAGAGAGAAACGTTCATCAAGTGGTGGACTTTTGTAAGGAACTTTACAAAGTTCAAGTAAAAAGAAAACAGAGAGAGAGAAAGGAAAAGGGAGGGAAGAGAGGGAAGGGGAGGGAGAGATATTTTTCTTAGTTCCTCCTTTTCAAGAAGCAGTTGAGATGCTCAAAAAGAAAGCTCATTGTAAAGAGAGAGTATTCATTAATTTCATTAGGTAGGTTACAAAAGTGGATATTTTTCTACCCATTTTGCAAAAAAATAGAATTTTGGACCGATTCAAATACTTTCTAATTGGATAGGTTCCTTCTAAAAAATGTAATGCTGGTGCATACCTTTTCATAAAACCAGACCAACCACCAATCAAACTCATTAAACTGTCTGTCCCTTCATCTTAAAAATACACATACACATCCAAAGAAAAACATTTCGTGTATATGTATTTTAAACCAGATTTTGGCGGCGTTTTAAGCTCTTGACGTTCGCGCACCTCCCAGCACGACTGATGAAAATAAACGACTCCGAATAGAAGAGAATTTATAGTAGGTAATGTCTGGTATTCTAAGCCCCAAGACAGTGTCATAATACCGATCATAATTCAGACTGCATATTCAATTAGCAAGCATGCTGTCCTTACAAAGCCCACATAATACCCCTAGGGTTCGGGGTATAGGAGGGTAGGACCCCCATCAGGGTTTATACACTTTTTCCGGAATGAAATTCCATGAGTTTTCCAGAAAATTAGGAGGCGGAGGTACAATAGTCCGTCCCTTATACCTTTTCATTCCTATTGTAATAATAAAGGAAGGACGGACTAAAAATAGGGGTTCTCGTTTGAAATTCGTCGAATACCATAGTCCGTCCTATACCTTTTATTAAAGGAAGGACGGACTAAAAACGGCGAAATTTTGAGTAACGAGGTTTCATCATTATTATATCGAGGTTTCTTACATTATTACCGGTGGCTGATGTTGCCTTAATTATCTCTCATACTTGATTAACTTGGTTTAGAATTTAACAACCCTTCAAATTGTAATTCGAGTAGAGACCAAAAGATGATTTAATAACGTGCCAAGATCTCCAAGTAAAATACAAGTAGGCAACAGGGGGGTAAGTTTTCTTTTCCATTAATTTCTTTTCCGTGAATCCGTGATAAAGTTCGAAGAAATTTTGGAGGTTCTGTGAACTTAGAAAGAGCCCTCTTAATCAGCTCTTAGGTTCTATGTATCTAGCTGATTCCCAGTTCACAGAACCTCCAAAATTTCTTTGAACTTTATCACGGTTTCACGGAACCTAGGGCTGATTAAGAGGCTGATGAAAAACGATCCTGTTTGAACACGGGAAAAAGAGTGGAAGAAGAAGGAGAAGTTGAACACATTAAAAGAATACCTATTGTATCATATCCTCTTTACCTATCCTCCTCCCCTCCCATATCTCCTCTCTGAGTATCTTCCTTCATCTCCCCCCTCCATTACTTTCACAATATCTCCCTTCATCTTACTCTCCTTCCCATTACTCTCACAATAGCTTGACCTGGATTTCTCAACAAATAAAACGCCCAGCTCATCAGCTTTGACTGTGAAAACATTTCCTTTGTCACGTTAATTCCCTGAGATCTAACATCAAGTGCTCACACTCCACTTCCCCGGAGAGGAGAGTCAGGAGGAGTGCCCTAGGATGAAGAGAGTAGGTAGACTCTTCACTGTAGGGAAGGGTGGGGTCTGGAGAGCAGACACTCCACAGTAGGGAAATAGGTACAGAGGGCGGAGTGCCCTAGAATGAAGAGCAGAGTGGAGTTGGAGTGTTAAAACTTATCGTTAGGAGTACGTGGAATAACTGCTATCATATCATACATCCTACTAAACTGCTGCTGCTGCTACCCAACGATGGTAGACTCTACACTGTAGGGAACGGCGGGGTCTGGAGAGCCCTAGGATGGAGAGCAGACACTCCATAGTAGGGAAATAGGTACAGAGGGCGGAGTGCCCTAGAATGAAGAGCAGAGTGGAGTTGGAGTGTTGAAACTTATCGTTAGGAGTACGTGGAATAACTGCTATCATATCATACATCCTACTAAACTGCTGCTGCTGCTGCTACCCAAAACATCTTCACCTGAATTCTAAACATAACTGTACCAGCTGATTACTGAAGACAACGTTGCGCGTGGTTGGTATCTGGACTGGTGACCATCCGGACAATCGCGTACTACTGATGCTGGCTGCTGGCATTTACCGATTCCACATTCCATTAAGGCTAGGTGAGCCAGCCTAGTTGGTAGTGCGTCTGCCTTGTAAGCGCTAGGCCGCGGGTTCGATTCCCGCCCGGGGCGGATTTTATCCTGATGGGATAATGTTCGTTCTCGGAACGGCTGGCTTTCTCCTATCCTGTCTTCCTTCTCTCCTCGATTTCGGGACGATAAGACCATAGCAGTTAAAGTTCCCTCTGTCAAACCTCTTAAAAAAAAAAAAAAAAAAAAAAAAAAAAAAAAAAAAAAAAAAAAACAAAAAAAATGGATAAAAGTTGCACGACTACACTTCCAATGCAACCGCAATGGCTCTGAAATGTTTCTTCCTCACCATCTCTCCTCAGGTATGGCTGTGTTACACGAAGTGCTGGGCATGTACCATAGCGGCGTTTTTAGTCGCCTATATAGAGGATTTTTTTTTTAGTCATTAGCAAAAGCTTTTTTTTTCGACATATGTAAATATTTAAATTGTGTACCTCGCACTACATCTATTCTGGGATTTCTGGGTACCTATCGAGATGCTATATAAATAAAGCAAGGGCAATTTATTTTTCAATAAGTAATTAACCTGACTGAAAAACAGAAAGTTAGAAACGTCACCTTTACTTGAGAGTGCTACAGAATGTTCAATTACTTTTCCTAGCTGAATAATTAATCTCTTGCTCTCTTTCTCTTCCCTTTCTCTCTCTCTCCTACCATTTCTCTTTTGCGAGGGATGGTTTTTTTAAGGCTGAATATTTATTAACGGTAGATTCATAGGTCGATATCTATACGTAGCTATTAGGTACCTTCTTACCACCAAGATCAATACAAAACTCTGCAGAGCCAAGGTAAAGGAAAAAAGTTCCAAGATATTTTCTTCTAATTCTTTTTAATAAATAATTGTTCTTGGAAATGGAGGGAAAAAAGTCCATGTGTATACGTACGCCAGACAAAAAGCATCTCCAGGTACCAACAGAAATCAATATGGATGAAAAACCTTACATTCAAAACCATGGCTAAGCAAGTACCGACAGAAATCAATATGGATGAAAAACATTACATGGAAAACCATGGGCTAAGGTGAAAGTTGCGTTTTCACCAACGCGACAAAGTTTTTTTGGCTTTATGGTTTTCTGGACAAAATTTGCACCACCATTTTCGTGTTCCTGGTAAAAAGACCTTTAATTTGTTATATACATAGGTCGACCAGGTTTGGATAAGTCCTTCTATGGGGACAGACCGACAGACAGACAGACAGACACCGAAGCGAATACAATAGTCCGTCCGTTATACCTTTTTTTTTTGGCTTTATGGTTTTCTGGACAAAATTTGCACCACCATTTTCGTGTTCCTGGTAAAAAGACCTTTAATTTGATATATGTATACATAGGTCGACCAGGTTTGGATAAGTCCTTCTATGGGGACAGACCGACAGACAGACGACACCGAAGCGAATACAATAGCCCGTCCGTTATACCTTTTTTTATTACTATCGTAATAATAAACGAAGGACGGGCGAAAAAGGCCGATAAGCGGAATAGTTTCTTAAGCAATGATACTTGTTTTAATATGAGAGTAGGAAATTGGGACAAGTAGGAAGCTAGGAAGGGAGAGAGAATAAGAAGACACAAGGCAAAGTGAACTCAAAGGGAGAGAGAAGGGGAGTAATAAAGTAGGTAGGAGAATAATGATAAGGGAAGAAGAGGAAAGGGATGGGGTAAGTTTATATCAAGGTCGGCAACTCGACGTCTGGAATAAAAAGTTGAGAAGTTCTATGTAATCTATGATGATGCTACCTAAGATATTGAGGATATAAAGTTCAAGCCACGAGTTCTCATGATGTCAGCATCCGATATGTTTTTCATATGACGTATATAATATGGTACCCAGGACCCAATGTGACTTGTAATTCACGGACTGGGAGTTTGAGTCGAAACTTAGCGTGAGGACATTAAATATAACAGCCACCTTTCGAGTATTTAATAACTGTACTGTATAAGCTGGGATCTAAATAAATTACTGTTTAATCAGTGTATTCAAGGGGCGCGGCATTTTATCCGCTGTAAAACCTTTTTACGGGGTTCTCAAACCCAAATCTCTTTCTTATCTTGTTTAAATAACAAGAAACATAGAAACTCAATGATAGAAATAACAAATAGATATAAGCACGCAGTATATTACAAAGCAGAATACACACATCTAATATATATCCAACTGGAAAAATTCCCACGCTATTTATGTGCTCTTCCAGTAATTCCTATATTCCTCTTCCCACTCTTCATATCATAGGATAGAAAGAGGAAAAGGAGGAGTGAGAAAAGAAGAAGAGGATGAATAGGAGAAAGGCAAGGGAACGAAAGGAAGAGAGAGAGAAGGAAAGAGGAAGAAGAAAAATAAATATATAAATTCCCGCGCCAAACAGACGCCATATTTCTTAATAAAATAATAAAAGAACATGCCATGCTCCAAATAATACAAAACACTGATATGAGAAAGGAAGAGATGGAGTGTTTTGTAAGTTTGTATCATAGCAACTTTTCTGGCCCTCAATTGGCCGGGAATAGGCAAAACAAAAAAATTTCCTCCCAATCCTTATTGGATAGAATCTTGTCTTCATAGGGATTTCCATTATGGCAAGCTTTTGCTTTAACTTGCATTTAGAAAGCTCGCCTCATTCTGTTTTATACTTTTTCTTTATCAAGTGAACTTTTTGTTTTTCCTTTGTGTGATGTTTCAAGTTTTTACTCTTCATAATATACTTTCTATTATTATTTATTACTAGAGCGAACCCGTCGCGTTGCTTTCCCCCCACCACACACACACCACACGTTCATCACACACACACACATCCATCACACCACACCACACACATACACCCATCACACCACAGACCCAACACATACACCACACCCATCCCACAAACACACACACCCATCCCACACACACACACACACACACACACACACACACACACACACACAACACA
>NW_007379680.1:17417-19736 GCF_000475195.1 Diaphorina citri | reverse complement strand
CGACCAAAAATTTCCTATCTTAAAATACTCCCCGTGTGATAAGGAATCATATAAAGTATGAAAAAAATTGATGTTTTTTTTTAAATTTTCCAAGTCGGAAGTTTGAAGCAACATTGACTTTGGTTGATATCTGGATGAGTGACTGTCCGATTTTTACCGAATTGTTACAGTCGCGTCCTTGGACCATACCGGTATATCATACCAAATTTCATCGCTTTACGACTAACCGTTCTTGAGATATTTTGTATACCACCTTTTCCCATTTTCCCATTACATACATACATACATACATACATACATACATACATACATACATACATACATACATACATACATACATACATACATACATACATACATACATACATACATACATACATACATACATACATACATACATACATACATACATACATACATACATACATACATACATACATACATACATACATACATACATACATACATACATACATACATACATACATACATACATACATACATACATACATACATACATACATACATACATACATACATACATACATACATACATACATACATACATACATACATACATACATACATACATACATACATACATACATACATACATACATACATACATACATACATACATACATACATACATACATACATACATACATACATACATACATACATACATACATACATACATACATACATAGGTTGGTTTCTGAAAATAAACCATACAGGAGCCATTAGTCTTAAAAATTTCAAACATGTGTATCACCTAAAAGACATTTTTTGTTCATGTCCTTTTGGTGAATTGGGCTTGATCAGGCTTTTGGGAGGCTCATTTCTACAAGAAAGTTCTTCAGAACACTGAACCCCTAGTTTCTTTGTTTCAAGATCCTTCAAATAACACCAATGTAAAACAGCTCGAATTCTCCTGTCCTCCTTTTTAGTCCGTCCTTCCTTTATTATTACAATAGTAATAAAAAGGTATAAGGGAGGGACGGACTATTGTATTCGCTTCGGTGTCGTCTGTCTGTCGGTCTGTTCCCATAGAAGGACTTATCCAAACCTGGTCGACCTATATATCAAATTAAAGGTCTTTTTACCAGGAACACGAAAGTGGTGGTGCAAATTTTGTCCGGACAAAAAACCAAAAAAACTGTTTTTTGGGGGATTTTTTTCACATTTTCTCACACAAATGAGCTTTGATCTTGAAATTTGTCGCGACGACCTATGAGACACATACACCACCCACCCCCCAAACACACACACCCACCCCCCACACACACACACACACACACACACACACACACACACACACCCATCATACACAGTAGGCATATTAGTATACAAAATTTCTCTCAGTCTCATGTTTTTGGAGTAATTGCGATGAAAGCTTGTAGTCTGGATTAGATTATGATATAATATGAGTAGGTACATGACATCATACTAAGTATGTAATGTATATGTAGCAGGATCACCGTGGTGAGGGGAATGAACAACCAGTTTCGGTCATCCTCGGATTCACCCGAAGCAATGTAGAGGGGGAAGGATATCAAAGTATCCTAGAGTTTCCCAGATCCCTGTGTTCAGTTAGTTCGGTTCTGTTACTTATCAGATTCACTAGAGCAAGGAAGCCTCAGACATTTCGCTTGGGGAGTTTCTGTTGATTCCCCCTGCCACGGTTACGAAAATACATCGCGAATCGGGAAATCGATTTTCTTAGTTAGTCCTATTTCAAACCAAGTTTAAAACGTTGTTACAGTTCCAATAAATTCTTAGTTCATAGTTTCCTTTTAAATTGCCAATCCTTGCGTATTATTGTTTCTTAGTGTAGTGATAGTGTGTGTAACCATGAGTCATTCATGGGAAGAAGGGGAACTTCGGGAAAGTTCCAGAGAAGCCAGCCCGGTGCTCTCTTACCAGAGCTCGGCTTTATCAGAAGTGGGATACGAAGCCCGATCAGCAGCCCGATCAGCAGACCAATCGGCAGCCCAAACAGCAACACCACGTCACCCGGCAATGAGGTTATTTGGTGCGGTAATGCTACCTCCCTTCCACCCTGATGATGCGTTATCTAACCCGAGGACATGGATTAGGACCGCGGACATGTGCATGTCCGAGCAACCGCATTCCAAAAGTGAGTTAATCATTACGTTAAGTAGTGCGATGAAAGGTACGGCCGCAACATGGCTAGCCCGGATTACTCACCCAGCCCTGACATGGACACAATTCAAGACGCTATTTGCAGCGGAGTTTATGGAGGAAAAAACGCCGGCTGCGACTCTATTCGGCCAGTTGTGCAGTGTTCCAAAAGAC
>NW_007379680.1:11688-17392 GCF_000475195.1 Diaphorina citri | reverse complement strand
AAGTCCAAACTTCTCGTAGTGCCCAACAAAAAGAGGCTGAGAAAAAAAAAAACAATAGTTTGTAATTAATATTTATTTTTCCTTTTTGTCGTCAACGAAGTGCTAATCGGACACAAAGTTCCTCTTGGATTTTTACTTCTATTACCAAAGTAAATAGCGAACCTGGATACTAGTGATGGAGAGAGTATTGCAATCGCGTCCAAATTTTCAAAAATCGGAGAATAGAATTTGCGATCTTATAATTCAGGACCCATCATACACAGTAGGCATATTAGTATACAAAATTTCTCTCAGTCTCATGTTTTTGGAGTAATTGCGATGAAAGCTTGTAGTCTGGATTAGATTATGATATAATATGAGTAGGTACATGACATCATACTAAGTATGTAATGTATATGTAGCAGGATCACCGTGGTGAGGGGAATGAACAACCAGTTTCGGTCATCCTCGGATTCACCCGAAGCAATGTAGAGGGGGAAGGATATCAAAGTATCCTAGAGTTTCCCAGATCCCTGTGTTCAGTTAGTTCGGTTCTGTTACTTATCAGATTCACTAGAGCAAGGAAGCCTCAGACATTTCGCTTGGGGAGTTTCTGTTTGATTCCCCCTGCCACGGTTACGAAAATACATCGCGAATCGGGAAATCGATTTTCTTAGTTAGTCCTATTTCAAACCTAGTTTAAAACGTTGTTACAGTTCCAATAAATTCTTAGTTCATAGTTTCCTTTTAAATTGCCAATCCTTGCGTATTATTGTTTCTTAGTGTAGTGATAGTGTGTGTAACCATGAGTCATTCATGGGAAGAAGGGGAACTTCGGGAAAGTTCCAGAGAAGCCAGCCCGGTGCTCTCTTACCAGAGCTCGGCTTTATCAGAAGTGGGATACGAAGCCCGATCAGCAGCCCGATCAGCAGACCAATCGGCAGCCCAAACAGCAACACCACGTCACCCGGCAATGAGGTTATTTGGTGCGGTAATGCTACCTCCCTTCCACCCTGATGATGCGTTATCTAACCCGAGGACATGGATTAGGACCGCGGACATGTGCATGTCCGAGCAACCGCATTCCAAAAGTGAGTTAATCATTACGTTAAGTAGTGCGATGAAAGGTACGGCCGCAACATGGCTAGCCCGGATTACTCACCCAGCCCTGACATGGACACAATTCAAGACGCTATTTGCAGCGGAGTTTATCGAGGTAGAAACGCCGGCTGCGACTCTATTCAGCCAGTTGTGCAGTGTTCCAAAAGACGGCAACTATGTGACTTACGCTACACAGATCCTTGGTGCCCTAGACTCCTGCTTCCAGGAATTGAACAAAGAAGAAATTGCCATATCTTTAGTCCTGGCACACTTGAGTAAGCAAGATAGGCGAGTAGAACACCTGGCAAGTACGAAAGATATCAGGACCCGAGAAACCCTTGTGCGGGAGTTGAGATTTCTCTCAAACGGAAAACGCCGCGCATGTATCATAGCAACTTTTCTGGCCCTCAATTGGCCGGGAATAGGCAAAACAAAAAAATTTCCTCCCAATCCTTATTGGATAGGACCTTGTTTAGACTGCGGGAGTAAAGGGACTTTTCAGTCTCATTCTGGCAGTATAAACAGGGTATATTCTATTCTAGTTCCCAATGGATTATTAACCCTTGAGAGGTAGACTGTTTTTTAGTCCGTCCTTCCTTTATTATTACAATAGTAATAAAAAGGTATAAGGGATGGACTATTGTATTCGCTTCGGTGTCGTCTGTCTGTCACTTTGTTCGATAGACTGTTTTTTAGTCCGTCCTTCCTTTATTATTACAATAGTAATAAAAAGGTATAAGGGATGGACTATTGTATTCGCTTCGGTGTCGTCTGTCTGTCACTCTGTCTCCATAGAAGGACTTCTCCAAACCTGGTCGACCTATATATCAAATTAAAGGTCTTTTTACCAGGAACACGAAAGTGGTGGAACAAATTTTGTCCAGAGAACCATAAAGCCAAAAAAACTGGTTTTTGGGTATTTTTTTATTTTCTCACACAAATGAGCTCTGATCTTGAAATTTGTCGCGACGACCTATGAACTCAAAGCGAGAAAGTTTTAGAAAGTCAATAGTTTAAGATCGGTTTTAGCGTCACCTATGTTAAGCTACGCCGAGCAAGGTCAATAAATGGATGGGTGACTTAAATATTAAAAAGGAATAAAGGGAGAACGGGCTCTAGACTTGATTTTAAAGCATTACATGAAAGTAAAATCAAAAAAAAAAAATCAATTTAATAATAATAAACTGAATATTAAACAAATTAGGTAGGTACATACATAGGTCCTGATTTTCTTTAATCACGATCGAATAAACTACGGGCTAAAAAATTCCCGAAGGGACGGGCCCAGCTTGTTTATATATTTAATATGTATATGTAGTTATGTAGACTAGCGAAATAATGGGAGAAAAAATAAATAGCTCCCATAGTGATTTATAATCCCTTCTCTCCCTATTGTCAATTAATTTCTATCCGAGGGTTAAAAGAGATTAATATATTTTCAAACCGAGCTAAGGAGATAATATTTGTGATGGGCGCGGGATTTTGAAAACAATTAGTTTTTTATTAGGGTGGGTGCTGGGTGGTCAAACCGAGCTAAGGAGATAATATTTGTGATGGGCGCGGGATTTTGAAAACAATTAGTTTTTTATTAGGGTGGGTGCTGGGTGGTCAGAAAGTTGTGGTCCAGGGAGATAAATAGGAGAGGGAGGGGAGGATAGCCGTAATTATCTACCAGATCTCCCCCTTGTTTTCAACATACAAGAATGGAGTCAGGGGAAATGTGGATGTACAAGATAGGAGTTAAAAGAATCTGAACATTCAAGATAGGATTTAGGATTCTAGGGGAATTGGGAAGAACAAGATAGAAGTTAGTGGAGTCAAAAGACCACTGCATCATTCAATTTCTATTGGAGTTCGTCTGATTTTCATCCTACAAAAATGCTCGGGATGAAATGAAGCATGAAATGACTAATGCTCTATAAGTACAAACTCAAAAGACTAGCATCACCTAGATAGGAAGGATTGACGTCAAGAGATGACCTTTAGAATCCAGTAATTAGATTTGACTGGAAAAGCTGTCGCGATTCTAAAGCTCTTGTCTCCAACATGAGTTCAAAGTTACATACAGCATTACAGCATTCATCATCCCAGAACCCCTAAGCTTCGAGCTTTTCGTTTTTGCTGGAGCCAGCACAGTGTTTCATGGTTTAACATCACTTCATCCCTAAAGTTTCCACTCTCATCCCTGGCCACCTCCCTAAAGTTATAACCTCTGTATAGCCGTAATTATCTACCAGATCTCCCCCTTGTTTTCAACATACAAGAATGGAGTCAGGGGAAATGTGGATGTACAAGATAGGAGTTAGAAGAATCTGAACATTCAAGATAGGATTTTAGGATTCCAGGGGAATTGGGAAGGACAAGATAGAAGTTAGTGGAGTCAAAAGACCACTGCATCATTCAATTTCTATTGGAGCAGTGGTCACTTTCCCGAAACGAACTTTGACATCACCTGTGACATCAACTATAACTTTGACATCAAGATCCATATTTCCGCATCCCATGTATGTCGTATGATGGCAATCTATTAATGACTGGTGAAATACCTGTCACATTGTTTGATGTGAAATGGTATCATGCATTATGTCTTCCTTACAAGTTACAAGTGATCTAGTTTTATTGACAAGGGCAGAAGTCATCAAGCCTCGCTCTGTAGGAGTCTTAGGGATCAATTTAATTTAAACAAACTGTTTACTCATCATCATTGGTCATGAAACAATTGAATCATTAGAAAATCTACGTGGGAAACTTCTGGTCCTCCTGATAATAAAGATATGAGAAGTGGACAAGAAAAGGAACAAAAGGCTACGCTAAAGTACGAAAAATGTGGAAAAGGATAATCCCTTTTACCACAAGCAAAGAGCACAATTCATTTTGAAAACGGTCGGATAGAAACAAAATTTGGAAATTCTAGTCTCTGCTAAAATTCAGCAAAAACTTCAGAATGGAGAAAGCCCGCATTGCAGCAGGCACTGGCAGAAAGAGAAAGAGAGAGAGGGGGATAGTGCCAGTCTATTTTAGCTAACGGGGTCCCCGGGTTATCTCTCCCTCTCCCTCTCCCTCTCTCTGTCTCTCTCTCATTCTCCATTGAGGTGGAAAGCAGTGCGTCAGGTCAAGACATGTTTTGACGCAAGCGAGGGTGCATAGTCAATTAGTCACACATTATATGGTTTTGTCACCTTCGTACAAACAAAGTATGTACATACATACATACATACATACATACATACATACATACATACATACATACATACATACATACATACATACATACATACATACATACATACATACATACATACATACATACATACATACATACATACATACATACATACATACATACATACATACATACATACATACATACATACATACATACATACATACATACATACATACATACATACATACATACATACATACATACATACATACATACATACATACATACATACATACATACATACATACATACATACATACATAGGTTGGTTTCTGAAAATAAACCATACAGGAGCCATTAGTCTTAAAAATTTCAAACATGTGTATCACCTAAAAGACATTTTTTGTTCATGTCCTTTTGGTGAATTGGGCTTGATCAGGCTTTTGGGAGGCTCATTTCTACATTCTCCATTGAGGTGGAAAGCAGTGCGTCAGGTCAAGACATGTTTTGACGCAAGCGAGGGTGCATAGTCAATTAGTCACACATTATGGTTTTGTCACCTTCGTACAAACAAAGTACGTACATACATACATACGTTGGTTTCTGAAAATAAACCATACAGGAGCCATTAGTCTTGAAAATTTCAAACATGTTTATCACCTAAAAGACGTTTTTTGTTCATGTCCTTTTGGTGAATTGGGCTTGATCAGGCTTTTGAGGGGCTCATTTCTCAAAATCGAAAAATCAAATCAAGAATAATAATAAACTGAATATTAAACAAATTAGGTATAGGTACATAGGTACTGATTTTCTCTAATCAGCTAATCACGATCGAACAAACTACGGGCTAAAAAATTCCCGGAGGGACGGGCCCAGCTTGTTTGGTTTTTCTTCAGAACACTGAACCCCTAGTTTCTTTGTTTCAAGATCCTTCAAATAACACCAATGTAAAACAGCTCGAATTCTCCTGTCCTCCCTTTTTTGGTTCGAATTCGGTCCACATAGCGCAAAAACCTTCACAAACAATCAGACGAGGTAACATTGCGTACAGAACTTGGCGTTTGTTTTTCTTCCACATCTTGTCTTCATAGGGATTTCCATTATGGCAAGCTTTTGCTTTAACTTGCATTTAGAAAGCTCGCCTCATTCTGTTTTATACTTTTTAGTCCGCAAGTGAACTTTTTGTTTTTCCTTTGTGTGATGTTTCAAGTTTTTACTCTTCATAATATACTTTCTATTATTATTTATTACTAGAGCGAACCCGTCGCGTTGCTTTCCCCCCACCACACACACACCACACGTTCATCACACACACACACATCCATCACACCACACCACACACATACACCCATCACACCACAGACCCAACACATACACCACACCCATCCCACAAACACACACACCCATCCCACACACACACACACACACACACACACACACACACACACACACAACACA
>NW_007379680.1:567-11521 GCF_000475195.1 Diaphorina citri | reverse complement strand
ATGTATATGTAGCAGGATCACCGTGGTGAGGGGAATGAACAACCAGTTTCGGTCATCCTCGGATTCACCCGAAGCAATGTAGAGGGGGAAGGATATCAAAGTATCCTAGAGTTTCCCAGATCCCTGTGTTCAGTTAGTTCGGTTCTGTTACTTATCAGATTCACTAGAGCAAGGAAGCCTCAGACATTTCGCTTGGGGAGTTTCTGTTGATTCCCCCTGCCACGGTTACGAAAATACATCGCGAATCGGGAAATCGATTTTCTTAGTTAGTCCTATTTCAAACCTAGTTTAAAACGTTGTTACAGTTCAAATAAATTCTTAGTTCATAGTTTCTCTTTTAAATTGCCAATCCTTGCGTATTATTGTTTCTTAGTGTAGTGATAGTGTGTGTAACCATGAGTCATTCATGGGAAGAAGGGGAACTTCGGGAAAGTTCCAGAGAAGCCAGCCCGGTGCTCTCTTACCAGAGCTCGGCTTTATATACATGTGGGGATAATATGACGTATGACATGGGTCATTATGGTCATATGTGGTCAATACTGATATGACCCCATAATCTCCGAATAGTCAGTATTTTAAGACCTCCAGGAGTCGTGAAAAAACATGTATCCCATGATTCCCATGCAAAATAAAATTCATATCCTCGACTCGGTTTGAACTCAGTCCACCACGGAATGTTGTATTAATCACGACAGCAAAGGCTTCCTCCGGAAAATTTCCTTTGAAACAAAAGGCATAGTCAGTATTTTAAGACCTCCAGGAGTCGTGAAAAAACATGTATCCCATGATTCCCATGCAAAATAAAATTCATATCCTCGACTCGGATTGAACTCAGTCCACCACGGAATGTTGTATTAATCACGACAGCAAAGGCTTCCTCCGGAAAATTTCCTTTCAAACAAAAGGCGGCAAAGTGTCAAAACGTCTTGAGAAATGGGGTGAAATTTATACCCTCTACCCAGCGGACTATAAGTCAAACTCGTGCTAGCCTATAAATTTCCTATCACCATTAATCATCATCGGGTATTATTATTGTGACCCCAATACCCAACAATATTGGGGTAGATGGATTCCACAGAGGATCCTTAGAAGGGGGATCTTTATCCGTATACGGGGTCCAGTGATGGCGATTGGTCCTTGATAGTACGAAAATCACAGAATGTCAGAACCGCCCATTAGCCATGAAAGAGATCTCGAGTACAAGCTAATTCCTATCTCGGTGAAAACACCCACCTTTAGAAAATCATCAAGAAATTAAAATACGGAAGTGGTTGCTGACATCAGTCTCCAAGTTCCAAGTTTCCTCAACATCATTGCATCCGACGAACAAATGCCATCTGGTCTTCCTCATTTTACCTAATGACTGTGTTCATGTTGATGAATTATCTAAAAGCTCATCCTGTTTGCTTGACAGATCCCAGACAATGTGACTGCTACTAATGTTAATGTTGGCATTAGCTCCATCATGTCATGAGGGGATTCAAAGTACGCGAGAAGCTTTCAAATAAGGAAAAGGAGGGAACCTTTATGTTGTAAGATTTGTGAGAACCCTAGAATCTCAAACCGATGTACAAGAGAACAAATTGTCAGAGAACAATGAACTTTTTTTTATGAAGCGATCAGCGTGATATGCCACATCCACAACAAACCTAGAATCTCAAACCGATGTACAAGAGAACAAATTGTCAGAGAACAATGAACTTTTTTTTATGAAGCGATCAGCGTGATATGCCACAACAATATCTACACGCTTCTGTCGTTAACACAAAGAAGCAAAATATTCCCTCCTTCTCCGTCTCCTCTTCATGTTTGTTGAGTTTCCCTTAAAAATAATATGTAATGGCATTTCCCTCCATCACAAGAAAAGAACACAAGCACAGATTTTTATGAGCTACATAAAAGAGAATGGAGCTCTAAATACAACAGGGGAGAAGCGGAGGATCCCGTCGCATCTTGGCTTCATAAAAATCTCATCAATGTTTTTAACTTGTTTTAATGTGGAAAACTTTCAGAGTTCAGATTCAGAGCCGGGAATATTGAAGACCTTTTGTCAAAGACATTTTGAGGATTTTAGTATCTAAAATAACAATCATGTCTCCTCTGTCACTCGAAATTCTGTGCTTTGAATTAAACACGCCGTGCTATCTTGAGTAATACCCGGATAAGTCGAGATGTACAAATTGTACTTAACAATTACTGCGGGCGGGAGTGGCAATTTCATCCTTACCCAATACCCATAGATCACTCGAGACTTGAGGGAGAATGACAAAACCTGACTCGATACAATTTGTCAGAAGATGCCTTGGTAAGACAAACTGACTTTTCAAACGTTCAACTTCCCAGATTGAAATTCGACCTGACCGACAGCTCCCAATTTACTTGGAGTTCAGGTCAAAGTTAGAGGTAGGAACTAGAAATTATTCACTCGTAACTGCGTCCATGCTGCTACGATATAGCGTGCCAACATGAACTTTACTTGAAAACATCGGGGAAAATATTTAGTCCGACATGGAAGAATAGTATATTGACACATATTTAGCGGAGAATATTCGTTTGCATTTATTGCCACTGTTTTCCTGCGCTGCAGGGTAAGGAGGGTTATTCAGTCTCGTCGTGACATATGGGAGAATACACGAGGTAAATTCTATCCTATGCTACTAACAAATAGTTAATCATTCGTCTGATTTTCATCCTACAAAAATGCTCGGGATGAAATGAAGCATGAAATGACTAATGCTCTATAAGTACAAACTCAAAAGACTATAGCATCACCTATGTAGATAGGAAGGATTGACGTCAAGGGATGACCTTTAGAATCCAGTAATTAGATTTGACTGGAAAAGCTGTCGCGATTCTAAAGCTCTTGTCTCCAACATGAGTTCAAAGTTACATACAGCATTACAGCATTCATCATCCCAGAACCCCTAAGCTTCGAGCTTTTCGTTTTTGCTGGAGCCAGCACAGTGTTTCATGGTTTAACATCACTTCATCCCTAAAGTTTCCACTCTCATCCCTGGCCACCTCCCTAAAGTTATAACCTCTGTATATCATTATCATTATCATTAATTATGTTTTCCAGTCGCCAGATACATGCTCAACTTGAAAGGCTATTTTCTCCCCGACAACTTTTTCCTTTTAAGGTTTAAAATACAATTTGCCTGTAGGGATATACGGGGGGGGAGGAAGGTCGCTTCCATGTTTCATATTTTGTGCGTGTTTCATATCTATATAAATAAAATTGTAGATTTGTCTGTACATTGCTTAGAATCGTGAAATTTTTAGTTATTCTTACTCCTTATGCATCCACGATTCCAAAAATCACATTAGAAAAATTTCTGTCTGTCTGTCTGTCTGTCTATCTGTCTGTCTGTCTGTCTGTATGTGTGTGTGTATGTCTGTCTGTTACGCTAAAAAGACCTTTGGTTGTCCTCTTTTCACGAGAAAACGGCTCGACCGATTTTGAAGAAATTTTTTGTGGTTGTTAAGAAAAGTACTCCGGGTGACATAGGCTACTTGAAATTTTCCCATTCCATCCTGATTCAAAATGGCGGCGGTTCAAAAACGCGCAGAAAATGGCCTAATAGCCCCGTTTTTGTCCTCTTTTCACGAGAAAACGGCTCAACCGATTTTGATGAAATTTTTTGTGGTTGTTAAGAAAAGAACTCCGGGTGACATAGGCTACTTGAAATTTTCACATTCCATCCTGATTCAAAATGGCGGCGGTTCAAAAACGTGAAGAAAATGGCCTAATACACCCGTTTTTGTCCTCTTTTCACGAGAAAACGGCTCAACCGATTTTGATGAAATTTTTTGTGGTTGTTAAGAAAAGTACTCCGGGTGACATAGGCTACTTGAAATTTTCACATTCCATCCTGATTCAAAATGGCGGCGGGTCAAAAAGGGAAGAAAATGGCCTAATAGACCCGTTTTTGTCCTCTTTTCACGAGAAAACGGCTCAACCGATTTTGATGAAATTTTTTGTGGTTGTTAAGAAAAGTACTCCGGGTGACATAGGCTACTTGAAATTTTCACATTCAAACCTGATTCAAAATGGCGGCGGTTCGAAGTTATGCCTGTTATGCTGCTCTGTGAGACATGTCAGGGAGCGCGTAGCGCGACCGTGTGTGGTGTGTGTGTGTGGTGTGTGTGTGTGGTGTGTGTGTGTGTGTGTGTGTGTGTGTGTGTGTGTGTGTGTGTGTGTGTGTGTGTGTGTGTGTGTGTGTGTGTGTGTGTGTGTGTGTGTGTGTGTGTGTGTGTGTGTGTGTGTGTGTGTGTGTGTGTGTGTGTGTGTGTGTGTGTGTGTGTGTGTGTGTGTGTGTGTGTGTGTGTGTGTGTGTGTGTGTGTGTGTGTGTGTGTGTGTGTGTGTGTGTGTGTGTGTGTGTGTGTGTGTGTGTGTGTGGGGGGGGTGGGGTTTGTGGGGTGTGATGGGTGTGGTGTGGGGGGGTGTGGTGGGTGTGTGTGGTGGATGGGTGTGTATGGTGGTATGTGTGTGGTGGATGGGTGTGTGGGTGTGTGTGTGGTGGGTGTATGATGGGTGTGGTGTGTGTGGTGGGATGTGTGTGATGGGTGTGGTGTGTGTGTGGGGGTGTGTTTGTGTGTGTGGTGGTCCCGTACAAAGGACGGGTCAACCACTAGTTTATTTTATACATTTTTCACCAGAGTATGCATCTATGCCTTTAGGTGTATCATCCTCATGTTCCTCTAAATTAGGAAGGGATGAGAAGCATTACCACCGAAGAGTCAAGAGATGTTTTCAATTCAAACTGGACGACTACTACTGGAGTACTGGACCAGATACGCTCTGACTCTCTGACGAAGCAGAATGAATTCGGAGTAACTTATCTAATCAAGAATATGTCTGTAATTAGTGACTAAACTAATTAGGTATTGATCTAATAAGTGCTTGAAGTTAAGAGCCTCTTCACAATTTTTGTGGATCATACACCTATTCCAAGTATTCTGTCGGATTCATTTCCTATAAGTAGAAGGAAACGGACAAACCATTAGGTCTCTCACATACTAGTCCTACCTCACTTCACGTCACGTCGCGCCATATCACAATCAGGTCACGAAAGTTCAAACGTTTCATCATTCCAACAACGGTAAATAAACATACAAATCAGAGGTAAAGTAAATACAAATGCATACAACACAGCTATATAATTATGCATATAAACATCTGTATACATAAGGTACAAACATGTAACAATCGTGCGAAAATGTTTCCAAGACGCTCTACATTGCATTTGCATTGTACCGTATAGCTTCCGACCTTATCACGGGTACATTACATTGTTATCATTGCTTTTATGGAATGTGCACCCTGGCTGGCTGGCATAACTTGTGTCTGCCTATTTGTCTTGTGACGCAACTGATACCCATGAGACTGACGTGAGTACTAAAACTAAACTTAATAATCTCTTTGGAAGTTTAATTGGAAGTGTATCAGTTCCGGGATCTGAAACGTTGGGCTCTTAATCCGAGGAGATTTGGGGTCCCACAGTAGTGACAACATATCCAAGCGTATTGCCGAACGAACAAATCAATGTTTTTAGGATTGTCTATAGGTATGTGAGTGAAATGGCCAATTGTTGAACACGCAAGAGCTACGCTACGCCACGGCTCAGCTCAGACTGAATCCCTGACCTACCGTTCACCACACTGCCTCCATAACTCGATACGGAGACAGGTAGCATGGAGTAAGCTATGTGGTAAATCTTGACAGAGAGGAAGGATTTCTTTAGCAGTCGTCATGTTTCGAAGGAATGAATAATGAATGTAATGAACGCCCGTTGAGACGAAAATTCAGGTCATAAAAGGATCAATAGTACGACGGGAAAATATAAATAACGAGACGGTCTGAATAAGCAGTCAGTCTCGGAGTTTCACCAGTCACGTGCCGAGCCAGTACCTACCCATACCCTTCGACCCCGGGGGGAACTCTCTGACAGAAGACAGACATTTCCTGGGGGAGCTGTCTGATAGAGCAGTGGCATACCCTAACGACATAGATGGTTGGGTAGTTGTTGGCCTTACGATATAAAGCAAGGCCTAAAATCAAACAACCAAAAATATTTTTTACTATTTTTTTATTGTCATCTATGTATATGTATTAATTATTGCAAATAAATAAGGAGTATTTTGTTGAAAAACAAGCGGGGCCCGTCCCTCCGGGAATTTTTCGATCTTGGTTAAAGAAAATCAGTATTTATGTACCTACCTATTTTGTTTAATATTCAGTTTATTATTATTATTGATTTGATTTTTTGATTTTACTTTCATGTAATGATTTAAAATCAAGACTAGAGCCCGTTCTCCCTTGATTCCCAATATAATGTTTAAGTCACCCATCCATTTATTGGCCTTCCTCGGCGTAGCTTTACATAGGTAATTACTATTGTAATTTAATAAAGGAAGGACGGACTAAAAAAGGGGGGCCGGGGGGGGGGGGGGGGGAAACAAAGGATTTTTTGATTTTACTTTCATGTAATGATTTAAAATCAAGACTAGAGCCCGTTCTCCCTTTATTCCCAATATAGTGTGCAAGTCACCCATCCATTTATTGGCCTTCCTCGGCGTAGCTTAACATAGGTAACGCTAAAACCGGTCTTAAATGATCGGCTGAAGTGTTATCTAAAACTTTCTCGCTTTGAGTTTATAGGTCGTCGCGACAAATTTCGAGATCAGAGTTCATTTGTGTGAGAAAATGTGAAAAAAATCCCCCAAAAACCCAGTTTTTTTTGGATTTTTGGCTTTATGGTTTTCTGTACAAAATTTGCACCACCATTTTCGTGTTCCTGGTAAAAAGACCTTTAATTTGATATATAGGTCGACCAGGTTTGGATAAGTCCTTCTATGGGGACAGACAGACAGACCGACCGACCGACCGACCGACCGACCGACCGAGTGACAGACACCGAAGCGAATACAATAGTCCGTCCCTTATACCTTTTTATTACTATTGTAATAATAAAGGAAGGACGGACTAAAAATATTGTAAGGTGGTTACTGCTCTGGAGACTGGCGATCAAAGGTTCAACGGTAAGCTCATTACCCGGGCTTTGTCTATGGAGTATAGTACCGAGCTGTCAAGTTCTTTACTGGACTAATCCGTGCTTCAATGCTTCTTTTGAATTACGCACTGTAAATTTAAGGCTTCTAACTTACACACTGTTAGTTCAAAGCTTTTCACTTGAGCTTTGACGTACGCAAATTCAAAGCTTCTAACTTACGCACTGTAAAGTCGTGGCAAAACGATCAGTGACACACTGTACTACATTTTCCAACACAACTACTTCTCTCTACTGCTATAGGTACCTATACAATATATACATAGAAAAAAATTCTTCGTCTGATTTTCATCCTACAAAAATGCTCGGGATGAAATGAAGCATGAAATGACTAATGCTCTATAAGTACAAACTCAAAAGACTATAGCATCACCTATGTAGATAGGAAGGATTGACGTCAAGGGATGACCTTTAGAATCCAGTAATTAGATTTGACTGGAAAAGCTGTCGCGATTCTAAAGCTCTTGTCTCCAACATGAGTTCAAAGTTACATACAGCATTACAGCATTCATCATCCCAGAACCCCTAAGCTTCGAGCTTTTCGTTTTTGCTGGTGCCAGCACAGTGTTTCATGGTCTAACATCACTTCATCCCTAAAGTTTCCACTCTCATCCCTGGCCACCTCCCTAAAGTTATAACCTCTGTATATCATTATCATTATCATTAATTATGTTTTCCAGTCGCCAGATACATGCTCAACTTGAAAGGCTATTTTCTCCCCGACAACTTTTTCCTTTTAAGGTTTAAAATACAATTTGCCTGTAGGGATATACGGGGGGGGAGGAAGGTCGCTTCCATGTTTCATATTTTGTGCGTGTTTCATATTTATTTTATACATTTTTCACCAGAGTACCTATGCATCTATGCTTTTAGGTGTATCATCCTCATGTTCCTCTAAATTAGGAAGGGATGAGAAGCATTACCGCCGAAGAGTCAAGAGATGTTTTCAATGCAAACTGGACGACTACTACTGGAGTACTGGACCAGATACGCTCTGACTCTCTGACGAAGCAGAATGAATTCAGAGTAACTTATCTAATCAAGAATATGTCTGTAATTAGTGACTAAACTAATTAGGTATTGATCTAATAAGTGCTTGAAGTTAAGAGCCTCTTCACAATTTTTGTGGATCATACACCTATATTCCAAGTATTCTGTCGGATTCATTTCCTATAAGTAGAAGGAAACGGACAAACCATTAGGTCTCTCACTTACTAGTCCTACCTCACTTCACGTCACGTCACGCCATATCAACATCAGGTCACGAAAGTTCAAACGTTTCATCATTCCAACAACGGTAAATAAACATACAAATCAGAGGTAGCATTAAGTAAATATGACACAGCTACATAATTATGCATATAAACATCTGTATACATAAGGTACAAACATGTAACAATCGTGCGAAAATGTTTCCAAGACGCTCTACATTGCATTTGCATTGTACCGTATAGCTTCCGACCTTATCACGGGTACATTACATTGTTATCATTGCTTTTATGGAATGTGCACCCTGGCTGGCTGGCATAACTTGTGTCTGCCTATTTGTCTTGTGACGCAACTGATACCCATGAGACTGACGTGAGTACTAAAACTAAACTTAATAATCTCTTTGGAAGTTTAATTGGAAGTGTATCAGTTCCGGGATCTGAAACGTTGGGCTCTTAATCCGAGGAGATTTGGGGTCCCACAGTAGTGACAACATATCCAAGCGTATTGCCGAACGAACAAATCAATGTTTTTAGGATTGTCTATAGGTATGTGAGTGAAATGGCCAATTGTTGAACACGCAAGAGCTACGCTACGCCACGGCTCAGCTCAGACTGAATCCCTGACCTACCGTTCACCACACTGCCTCCATAACTCGATACGGAGACAGGTAGCATGGAGTAAGCTATGTGGTAAATCTTGACAGAGAGGAAGGATTTCTTTAGCAGTCGTCATGTTTCGAAGGAATGAATAATGAATGTAATGAACGCCCGTTGAGACGAAAATTCAGGTCATAAAAGGATCAATAGTACGACGGGAAAATATAAATAACGAGACGGTCTGAATAAGCAGTCAGTCTCGGAGTTTCACCAGTCACGTGCCGAGCCAGTACCTACCCATACCCTTCGACCCCGGGGGGAACTCTCTGACAGAAGACAGACATTTCCTGGGGGAGCTGTCTGATAGAGCAGTGGCATACCCTAACGACATAGATGGTTGGGTAGTTGTTGGCCTTACGATATAAAGCAAGGCCTAAAATCAAACAACCAAAAATATTTTTTACTATTTTTTTATTGTCATCTATGTATATGTATTAATTATTGCAAATAAATAAGGAGTATTTTGTTGAAAAACAAGCGGGGCCCGTCCCTCCGGGAATTTTTCGATCTTGGTTAAAGAAAATCAGTATTTATGTACCTACCTATTTTGTTTAATATTCAGTTTATTATTATTATTGATTTGATTTTTTGATTTTACTTTCATGTAATGATTTAAAATCAAGACTAGAGCCCGTTCTCCCTTGATTCATAATTATGCATATAAACATCTGTATACATAAGGTACAAACATGTAACAATCGTGCGAAAATGTTTCCAAGACGCTCTACATTGCATTTGCATTGTACCGTATAGCTTCCGACCTTATCACGGGTACATTACATTGTTATCATTGCTTTTATGGAATGTGCACCCTGGCTGGCTGGCATAACTTGTGTCTGCCTATTTGTCTTGTGACGCAACTGATACCCATGAGACTGACGTGAGTACTAAAACTAAACTTAATAATCTCTTTGGAAGTTTAATTGGAAGTGTATCAGTTCCGGGATCTGAAACGTTGGGCTCTTAATCCGAGGAGATGTGGGGTCCAACAGTAGTGACAACATATCCAAGCGTATTGCCAAAACTAAACTTAATAATCTCTTTGGAAGTTTAATTGGAAGTGTATCAGTTCCGGGATCTGAAACGTTGGGCTCTTAATCCGAGGAGATTTGGGGTCCCACAGTAGTGACAACATATCCAAGCGTATTGCCGAACGAACAAATCAATGTTTTTAGGATTGTCTATAGGTATGTGAGTGAAATGGCCAATTGTTGAACACGCAAGAGCTACGCTACGCCACGGCTCAGCTCAGACTGAATCCCTGACCTACCGTTCACCACACTGCCTCCATAACTCGATACGGAGACAGGTAGCATGGAGTAAGCTATGTGGTAAATCTTGACAGAGAGGAAGGATTTCTTTAGCAGTCGTCATGTTTCGAAGGAATGAATAATGAATGTAATGAACGCCCGTTGAGACGAAAATTCAGGTCATAAAAGGATCAATAGTACGACGGGAAAATATAAATAACGAGACGGTCTGAATAAGCAGTCAGTCTCGGAGTTTCACCTGTCACGTGACGAGCCAGTACCCATACCCTTCGACCCCGGGGGAACTCTCTGACAGAAGACAGACATTTCCTGGGGGAGCTGTCTGATAGAGCAGTGGCATACCCTAACGACATAGATGGTTGGGTAGTTGTTGGCCTTACGATATAAAGCAAGGCCTAAAATCAAACAACCAAAAATATTTTTTACTATTTTTTTATTGTCATCTATGTATATGTATTAATTATTGCAAATAAATAAGGAGTATTTTGTTAAGTTTGCCAAAGTAAATTTGTTTAGTCGTAACCAGACTTCTAATATTTACACAAGGAATAATTTACAAAGGAAAGGTAGAACGCAAAAGAAAGGATAAGAACCCCTTTACTAAGAACAAAACTCAACACGAAGTTTTACCATCAACATTAATAGCGGTGACTCAGGAAAATTTGAACTGACATCTGTGTATGGTGGTATGTGTGTGGTGGATGGGTGTGTGGGTGTGTGTGTGGTGGGTGTATGATGGGTGTG
>NW_007379680.1:0-557 GCF_000475195.1 Diaphorina citri | reverse complement strand
CACAAGTTTGGCCATGCCTCGGGATGAACTAGCGGGATTCCGGAGCGAAGCGACGGAATTCAGCTAGTACTGAGTGTACTGACTTGCTGATGGTTTCAATATTATTGCAAAGTTTCGCACGTCATAGCTGGTTTATGGCTGATTGATGATCATCTATGTAGTTTGACGTCATAATATTCTCCCAAGGAGCTGTTCCACCCAGCAACAGATAATATTTGTTGAAAGTTAACTGTTATTCTTAAAGTGGATAATAGAGAAAAAAAGATTAGTCGATACCTATCAGAGTGGAAACAGAAAACGCAGGTCGACAGCGGATAATTTAGTCATGCTAGAGCACGAAATTATCACAGCTCTGAATGAAAAGGAATTCGTTATAGCTATATTTTTAGACATAAACAAGTTTTTTGACCGAATCTCCAAGATCTCAGTATTAAAAAAGTTTGTTGATAGCAATATTGGTGGGCCCATGTATAAATATATAAACAACTTCCTATCCTTTCCACAAATAGCCGTTAAAATCGATGGCGAAATATCATCTGTCCAGAAACTAGACAACT
>NW_007379679.1:11498-69710 GCF_000475195.1 Diaphorina citri | reverse complement strand
TAGGCAACTTATATTCGATACTCGGCAGCATTCCTTCGACTTTAGTTTTCAAGTCAAAATATTCAAGGAAGAGCTATGAGAGTTGAATGTGAAATCACAAGACATCATAAGTCTAACGTGTGTATTTTTTACAACAATTCTCATCATACTCTAGCATTTTCGAATAAAAAAAAGGCCATATTTACCTACGTTGGACAAGACTGATTCAAGTCTCATTTTATATAAAAACTTGGAATGGCGCGAAATGATCGTCTCAATTTTCAAATACTCAAGTACAAATCGTGTTTTGGCGTAACATTTCGAAAATATCTACAGGAGGGGGGTAAAAAAAAAAAAAATCACAATGATTGTAGAATATTGTCTCAGACATCTTCAATGCCATCATGAGATTTTCGTGATGAAAATCTTCCGGTGGAAACCGCGAAAGATTTAAATCTGCTTTTTCATCATAGACAATGTGATAGCAGTCGCTTTATGATTGAACTTTTGGGCAGGAAATTTTTGGGTCCCATTATCCTAATAGCGAAAAACAAAATTACTTAATAGCTTTTGATAACAAAATGCGTTCAGAAAAATGGTGTAATATTACACGAAACAATTCGACCCACTTTTGACCCCCCTGTATCTTTGTTCCAGTAATACGTAGAACTTTGAAACTTTTCACATATTTTTCACAGACTGTGCGCAACATAGGTTGTCTTTCTGGTAATGGTCCCACGGACTCCAGAAAGGTTTGCATAGATGCTGCACTTATATCTAAACCAGTAGAAAACTACTAGAAGACAACATTGTTGTACGATACTCCGGCCGAGACATGTGCAATATCAAACACATCTCCTTGCCCGTCAAGAGAAACCAGCTGACGTACCACTGATTCCTCAAGCATCGAAATGACGAAAGAAAAGGACAAACATTGACTGGAAAAATAACTGAAATATTCTGAGTGTTAACCTAAATTAAAGCAAAAATACCGAATAAAAAGAAAAGTTACTCACATGTTGAAAATTTTTAAAGCCTTTAACAAATTTAGTACCAGCTGACGTACCACTGATTCCTCAAGCATCGAAATGACGAAAATTCAGAGAAAAGGACAAACATTGACTGGAAAAATAACTGAAATATCCTGAGCGTTAACCTAAATTAAAGCAAAAATACCGAATAAAAAGGAAAGTTACTCACATGTTGAAAATTTTTAAAGCCACAAACAAATTTAGTAGAGAACGCCTAAGGCGTTAACCTCGCCTAGTGGTTGCCTTCCACTCAAGAGTCTATTTAAAAGTACTTATTACAAAAAAAAACCCACGTTGCGAAAAAGAAAAAAACACGGACAGAAAGACACTACGCAAGTGAAAGTCAAACACTGAATGATCATCGTGTCGAGATTCATCAACACAAGAAACCTCGAGGATTCCTTACATCTTTCTAGAAAATCTAGAAATAGATCACCTTCCAAACGAAACTCCACCTAAAACTAGAAATAGAAAGTAAGGAAAAACCTGAATGGGCACACCAAAAACGAGTTCCTAAAAATAAAACAATAGGACAGGAAGGTTGAGGGATATGTCTCCAATGAAGACAAGTATCAAGGGGTCTGAGTACCTGAATAGTTATTTGCGATGGGTACTAAATAATGGTTACTTGCAAGTAAGCCTTGAGTTACATAGGCCAGGTAGAATTATCCAAAGGTTACGATTTAATAGGTAAGGGTAAAACTACTTTCGCCTGACCTTTGTACGTATGGGCGTTCTCAATAAGAACTACGATTATCTCGTTTTTGAATAATTTCTTAGAATTCCATGACTCAGTATGATCTATTTTTTTTTTTTTTATCCTTCATTCTCGGAATCTCAACATTCCACTCAATTGTCCATTCTTTGCTCTCAAATCTATGGAGGATGATGATAAAAAAAAGAAAAAAAAAACGGTTTATTCGAAAAAGGATAAAATTTTGAACACGGTCCGATGGGAGCTTACAAGAACCCAACAGAAGACATTTTTCAATGTGCATACTCCGTTCAAGACTGAAATTGAATTATATTCTTTCTATTTCTTACCTATTCCCGTGTTCAGACGGGGTCGGCTTCTTTCGTCAGCCTCTCAATCAACCCTAGCAAATGACGTACCACTGATTCCTCAAGCATCGAAATATTCAGATAAGATTACAACACAGGTGACTAATTATTCAGTGAACTGTAAAACTCTCTCAGAAAAAAAGTATGGTCCGATCAAGCTCAAAATTCAATGTGAAAAGTACTTTCATCACAAAACATAACAGTTCTCATAGAGAAAAGCGCTTTTTCCAAAAAAGGTCATGAAACTCAAAATTTGAGCAATTAAGTAAGTAATTCTTTTGTCTCCTCACATTCGGCACTTCAAAGGTCACTAGTAGGCGGACAACATTAAAGTTCCTTATAGTGGGATATAGTTTCCTGTAGCCCCGATATAGTTAATTATAACTGGAACTCGTGTGTCCACTGGATAGACACCAAGCGTGGCGGAAAGGCGAACAATTTACGTTTTTAATTTGCTTAGAGATCATTAATAATAATCAGATAGGTACTTACTGGTTGCCAAACTCAGAGGCTACAAAGAGGAACCCCGTCTTGAGTACACACAGTGAGGCGGCTACTGGAACGGTGTCAAAATATTTCAGCTTGATCTCCGTCACCATGTCATCGTCTGTCTCTAGAGTAGCCTGGTGGAGACAAAAACCAATAGGAAGTTATGAACATGTTGCTGATGAGAGAAACATTTATTTAAAAGTATACTCAAATAAAGCAACTGCCAGTCTGCTGTAAGAAATTGATAAGGATTTTTTTCACATTACCCTATTATGTTTTTTTTACTATGTTTTTCTGTGGTTGATTCTCAAAATAAATAAGCGAGGAAAAGTATTATGTGAACCATGAAGGTTGTAGATTGTACTAAACCAGCGATTCTCAACCAAGGATAAAAAAAAGGGTAATGATAGGCAAAAGAATCACAAAACCAAATTTTGACAGCTTTTCAGTGCAGTACGGTCCAAAAAGGCACTGAATTTTGACCCCCAGGTACTGAAGTACTGGATGTTATCAAAAGGTGCTGAGTGTGTTTAGAACTCAGTATAAATATCAACCTAAGTATGGGTATCCGGTACTTGTGATGGTAGAGGGGGTTCATATAAAACCTGGGTATCCAAGAGGTACACAGGCAAAAAAGATTGGTAACAGGTCTACAAAACAAACAGCGTAAAGTTGTTGGATAAAACAATGGTTCAGCTTGATCTCCGTCACCATGTCATCGTCTGTCTCTAGAGTAGCCTGGTGGAGACAAAAACCAATAGGAAGTTATGAACATGTTGCCGATGTGAATGTTTTCAAAAGGTGCTGAGTGTGTTTAGAACTCAGTATTAATATCAACCTAGGTATGGGTATCCGGTACTTGTGATGGTGGAGGGGGTTCATGATATTAAACCTGGGTATCCAAGAGGTACACAGGCAAAAAAGATTGGTAACAGGTCTACTAAACAAATAGCGTAAAGTTGTTGGATAAAACAATGGCATACCTTGAATAGATCGCCCTGTTCAGTTTGGAGCAGGAAGAAAAACATGGACTTGGTCTTGTGAGTAGCCGAACACACAAATATCATGCCCCGCTCTGGATCGTCCAAATCATTCTGCAACATAAAACAAATGAGCCGTGAAAATCGTACCTACAACTAATGGGGCTAGAACTAAAAGACTCAAAAAGATAAAATAATAATAAATGAAGGAAGAAAGACAGAAGATGAAAAAACTAAAAACTGTTGTTTACAAATGACATGGATGTAAAAAAAAAGGAATCAATATAGAAACAACTGATGACAGCCATATTTCTCAGGAACATGGTTAAGTCGGTATCATTGCGATGTCAAACGTTGCACAAGGAATTGACGTTTCATCATTGAAATATGGACCATCATTATGCCAAAAAACATAAAGGAATTACCCAAACCCATGATGATACAATATAAGGTAGGATAAAATACAAAATGTATTCCAGAGAAAGCTATAGGGAGTCAGAGTTGAATGTGAAATCACAAGACATCATAAGTCTAACGTGTGCTTATTTAACAACAATTCTCATCATACTCATGCTTTCCCGTGAGTACCTTGAAAATTTGGAACTTTATATTGGTGTCTGAAATACTAGAACTGTCAATGCTACGTTTGCCATTGTAAGTTTACTTTGAAGGATTTTCTTTTGTTCCGTCACATTTCCATCATTAATTCATCATTGCGATGTCAAACGTTGCACAAGGAATTGACGTTTCATCATTGAAATATGGACCATCATTATGCCAAAAAACAAAAAGGAATTTCCCAAACCCATGATGATACAATATAAGGTAGGATAAAATACAAAATGTATTCATGAGAAAGCTATAGGGAGTCAGAGTTGAATGTGAAATCACAAGACATCATAAGTCTAACGTGTGCTTATTTAACAACAATTCTCATCATACTCATGCTTTCCCGTGAGTACCTTGAAAATTTGGAACTTTATTTTGGTGTCTGGAATACTATAACTGTCAATGCTACGTTTGCCATTGTTGAGTTTACTTTTAAGGATTTTTTGTCTCCTCACATTCGGCACTTCAAAGGTCACTAGGAGATGGACAACATTAAAGTTCCTTATAGTGGGAAATAGTTTCCTGTAGCCCCGATATAGTTAATTATAACTGGAACTCGTGTGTCCACTGGATAGACACCAAGCGTGGCGGAAGGGCGAACATATAAAATAATGAAGGTCAGGTGAGGAAAATAATCTGTTACCTATTGGATTAATAGGACTTTTTTGTTTTTTGAAACCTTTCATCTGAACAACAAAAAAATGGATTACTATTGGACAGAAGTTCAAGCATAAAATACGTTGAAATAGAGTTTAAGAAACAAAGCCGAGTGATGTAGTGATCTGAATACCAGAGCCAAAGGCACGGGGTATGTAGCCTAGGACCCAACGATGATGATCACCAAAGTTTATTATGGCACTAGATTACGAGCCAAGATCACACTAGAGATGTGACACCTGGCAGATACCTGTAGTGCAAACCAAGTGTACTCTAAATAGTGGATTACAGAAATTATTGAAAAATTTTCATCGTGAAATAACAAAATTTCACTCAGAGGCCCTCTTTTGAATTAACCATTGAAAATACTTAAGTACCATAGGGTGTCAGGGTTAACTGCTAATACATTTGTACAGAATGATCATAGCGAAGGGAAATTAAAAAACTCTTGTAGAATATTGTCACCACTTACCATAGGGTGTCAGGGTTAACTGCTAATACATTTGTACAGAATGATCATAGCGAAGGGAAATTAAAAAACTCTTGTAGAATATTGTCTCAGACATCTTCAATGCCATCATGAGATTTTCGTGATGAAAATCTTCCGGTGGAAACCGCGAAAGATTTAAAATCTGTTTTTTCATCATAGACAATAGGCAAGTATTTTGCGAGGGTGATATATAAGAAATCTCTAGATCCCTAAAATTAAACCTTACAAACGTCCACTTCTTTCAAGTGGGTTTTGAACAAAATTGCCATTATGTAACAACCAAAGTACACTTGAAAAAGTCGTTCTTCTGTTTCCTCACATTCGGCACTTCAAAGGTCACTAGGAGATGGCGAGGGTGATATATAAGAAATCTCTAGATCCCTAAAATTAAACCTTACAAACGTCCACTTCTTTCAAGTGGGTTTTGAACAAAATTGTCATTAACAACCAAAGTATACTTGAAAAAGTCGTTTTTTTGTGTCCTCACATTCGGCACTTCAAAGGTCACTAGGATATGGACAACATTAAAGTTCCTTATAGTGGGAAATAGTTTCCTGTAGCCGCGATATAGTTAATTATAACTGGAACTCGTGTGTCCACTGGATAGACACCAAGCGTGGCGGAAGGGCGAACATAACATATCGAAAGTCAGGTATAATCAATACTCATAATTTTAATAAGAATTTCTTACTGATCCCTTCAAAAACTCACCAAACACCTCAGGAAAGGCCCATTATTGATATTTATCTCTCGAATACCATCGAAACGAGTATTGTTTTAAGCTTTAGATTTTTTAGATTCAACTGTTATTTTCTCCGAATCTGATATTGTCCTTAAGAAAAATGGATGCGGCACACAAGGGATCAGGAAGAGCATCTTAACGTAGATCTGAATTTTACACAGCCCAATAATAATAATAATAAAAAAAAACCTCAAGGTCACTCACCTTTCGAAGCGTTCATCAGTCGGAACGGTATGATGGACTGGATCACCCCAAACACTTCCACACTGAGCAGCGTATGGACTTTGCCTGTGTTTGGATCCGGCTTGAGGATTTCCAGAGATTTCCCTCGCGACACCACAATCTCTTGAGTTTTGCTTCCGGAGAAGTTACCATGGATTGCATGGGTGATGCCACTGCCGCGTTGCAGCGTCAGGTTGTACAAATACATGATGCTCGAGGTTTCAATGATTTTTGTGTGATGTTCCAATGGGAAATATTATTTGTGACGGGAAAATTAGCAAAGGTGTTTCAAGCTAGAATTTCGATCTCCA
The DNA here is from genome assembly GCF_000475195.1 of Diaphorina citri. NCBI lineage: Eukaryota > Metazoa > Arthropoda > Insecta > Hemiptera > Psyllidae > Diaphorina > Diaphorina citri. The sequence continues at coordinate 63,138 of NW_007379679.1, read as the reverse complement.
TCGGAATATTTCTTCTTCAATAGTGCTTTTGAATTTGCGAGTTTCTAGGTAAGGACGGATATTCAATTCATCTGCAACAATCAGAAAGGAATTTCGTCCTGTAATGTTTGACATTAATTTGAAATAGGTACAAAATAAATTTTATTTGAATGTTTAAAATCTTACAACCCTTGATGTCCTAAAGAAAGTTTCACTTTCTTCCGCCCTGAAAATTCTTTTCCTGACATATATCAACTACTGTTGTGGCAATTTACAGGGCCATGCCCTCTTTTCTTTCAGACCCCTATACTCTGAGAAATTAAACATTTTTTTTTTTTTTTTTTTCATTTTTTACAGCTAAAATGTGTAGAAGTGGATAAAAACCCCCAAAGGTTTCCATGGAACTTAGAGACTGTCTGGAGAAGCATCATCAGAGGATAATAAACTTATCTTAGTCAAAGTGAAATTAAAGTACAACAGGGACACACATGCTAAAGAGATCAGATCCCTCTTCTCTTTTGTAAAATCCTTGAACTGACTTTTCATTAAGTTGTAAGAAGAAATTTAATGTAAGATTTCCAATTAGCAAGATAAAATGACCAAGAAGGTAAAGAAAAAAGGTGAGGAAATCAAAATAATCATCTGGAGCCAATTTACTCCTCTCTTCTCATTCTTTTAAAAATACAGAGTGAAATTGACTGCAGACAAAAAACTAATAATAAGTAAGTGCAAGTAAAGAATAGGATGGCTTGATTGACAAGTTCATGTCAAAGTGTATGCTCAGACACTATGAGGAAATCAAAATAATCATCTGGAGCCAATTTACTCCTCTCTTCTCATTCTTTTAAAAATACAGAGTGAAATTGACTGCAGACAAACTAATAATAAGTGTTAAGTGCAAGTAAAGAATAGGATGGCTTGATTGACAAGTTCATGTCAAAGTGTATGCTCAGACACTATTTGAGTTTGAGCATACTCTGATATTGACATAAACTTGTAGAGCCAGAATGGTTAGATTTGATTTAGAACTTGCATTCAATAGGTATCAGACTTAAATTGAAAAGTAGTTATTGATGTAAGTACGAGACACATTCATAATATATGTAAGTAACAACAAGATTCCCAACTGTCATATACTTGTACAAATGCTTACCGTAATATCACCAGCTACATCATTATTCATAGCATCAAATATTTGTCACACCCATTGAGATGGACTTAATCCATGAGGACTGGGGTATGCTACTCATTGTACATGTCGGACAGAACTCGTATTTCATTTGAAATTTAACTTTCTGTTCCTTTTGAGCTAAGTCTTTACTATTTCTTCTTGGGTCTTTTACATTAGTGCAGATGTAGAAAGGGGTTCTCTACCAGACATATAAGACCTCCTAGTCACACTTATCCATTGTTTTACAAAGAACTTCATTAAATAAAATAAAAACAAAAGAGGTGAGCACTAAAAAACGCAATACTTATAATTAAAACCTACTTATAATTCTTCAAAAATTTAAAAAAAAAAAAAAAAAAAAAAAAACGGACATTCTATGACCCAGACTCAACATGATTTGACAAAACTTCAATCCTGGATCTCAAAAAAGCCTGCCAGCCTGGTTAGAATGTCATAATGGGATGGATTAAGTCACTTGGAACAAGCAGTTGTTAATAATTTTATTAATAAATGAAGATACAGATCAAAAGCAAGAAAGCATTCCATTTGGATATCATATAAAATTTTCATAGATTGTTCACAAACATGAACCACTTTACAAGGTCATTTGGAATGGTTTTAAGAATTTAGCTTGGGTTGGGCCTCAGCTATAGTCAATTTTCAGTTCTCTGTTGTCGACACCTACTAAAGCAAAGTACCTAACTAATAAAGACAGTTTCAAGAACTCTCAAGTAGGTATCTACAGAATAAATAACTACCAATAATATTGAAGTGTGATCTGTGTGATTCTATGGGCTAGCCATTTACAACTAGCAGCCTGCTAGTCACATGTGGCCTGCCAGACCATTTTCAAAGCATTTCAATATTTTTGACTGGGCCCCCCTCGGGCTTCATATTTGCCCTTTTACTATGTGGTGGAGTTTAAAAATGTGGAGCATTAACCTCCTCAAGAAAATCCTGGAAACGGGCCTGCTCCGTGTAGGTGGCCCACAGAGAATCTGTCAATGTAGCATGTGGCTGTTGAAACTCCCTGCTGATCATTATCATCACACAAGTCTGACACATCACCGTCGGACAAATCAGAGATCTCAAAGTCTGATTCTACATTTTCTCTCTTTTTTTTTGGGCTTCTTCTTCTGTGGGACTGCTTTCTTTTGTGGCTGCTTGGAGTCAAGATTCCTTTTTCTCTTGTGAGTCTTGGATGTTCTCATTATCATCACACAAGTCTGACACATCACCGTCGGACAAATCAGAGATCTCAAAGTCTGATTCTACATTTTCTCTCTTTTTTTTTTTGGGCTTCTTCTTCTGTGGGACTGCTTTCTTTTGTGGCTGCTTGGAGTCAAGATTCCTTTTTCTCTTGTGAGTCTTGGATGTTCCAGGTGATTTGGGCTCAAGTTTGATTATTTTCCTCTTTAACATCCTGGCTGTCTTCTTTATCTCTGCTTCTTCTATTTCCCTACGTTTCGGTGTGTTCGTCAGAATTTCAGAGTGCATTTGTTTACGATCACTTCTTACGGGCTCAGCAGGAAATGTTCTTTCCTCTCTGTTTCCCTTTCTTTCCTTTTCAACATGTCTCCCCAACAACAACCCTTTCAATAACAGTACTGGTTTGAGACAAGGTACTAGAAATGGCGAGAATTTAGCAGGCATACACCTGGGTGACGAACATCTTCGGTCTTCGCCTCGTAATCATTCAGAAGAAAGCACAGCAGACAGATACCTAATTACCATATCTAGACAACCAAATACATCTATACGTTTCCTAGTTCACCTGATGAGGGTGAACAACAACAGAGCAGTTAGGATTAGGAATATTAAGATGGAGAAGACCAAAACACCACAACATGGCAAAAGACACCCAGTAGACCTCTCGTAGCTGAAGGAGATTCAGCAGAAGATGGCCCCAGATAGAGTTCTCTGGAAGGCATGCAATCTGGTCAGCACAGTATTAATCCCATATCCCAGAAGTGCCATTTGAATGAGAGTGTTCTTTTTCCTCTCTTCTCTCGTTCATTGTTACCTGTTATTTTAGCCTGCAGTTTCTACAAGAAAATCTTGCAATAGAATGTTCATTTATCGGACAGTCACTCATCCAGATATCAACCAAAGTCAATGTTGCTTCAAACTTCGGACTTGGAAAAATTTTCAAAGAAAAAAAAAAAATCAATTTTTTTCATACTTTATATGATTCCTTATCACACGGGGAGTATTTTAAGATAGGAAATTTTGGACTTGGAAAAATTTTCAAAAAAAAAAGTTCAATTTTTGGACACTTTTTAATGATTCCTCATTACACGGGGAGTATTTTAAGATAGGAAATTTTTGGTCGAAAATTGGCCGCCGTAGGCGGTCGATTTTGGACTTAGAAATTTTTTTTAAAAAAAAAGTTCAATTTTTGGACACTTTTTAATGATCCCATTACACGGGGAGTATTTTAAGATAGGAAATTTTCGACCAAAAATCGGCCGCCGTAGGCGGCTCAGGCTCGGGACTTTTTTTTCAAATACGTATTCCGCAAATGTAATAGAAAGTCGTGTGATGTTCACACCAGATTTTTTTTTTTTAAGAGGTTTGACAGAGGGAACTGTAACTGCTATGGTCTTATCGTCCCGAAAATCGAAGAGAGAAGGAAGACAGGATAGGAGAAAGCCAGCCGGTCCGAGAACGAACATTATCCCATCAGGATAAAATCCGCCCCGGGCGGGAATCGAACCCGCGGCCTAGCGCTTACAAGGCAGACGCACTATCAACTAAGCTAACTAGGCTGGCGGTGTTGAATTTGGATCCCAATTTAAAAAGATCTACTTCTCTCTGAATTCACCTGAACTCGATAATTCGCCCAAAAGAACAGAACTGAGAAATGATGAAAAGGAGAGTAAAATAAAATATGATAACAGCCCAATTTGAATCATTTGAACTCAAACACACTGCCATTGCGATTGTTTATAATTCACTTTTGCCACAAGACGTAAGTTCTTTTTCCCCCCAAGTTCTAAAAGATTAGTGTTTCAACACCGTTTCTATTTCGCAGCAATGAAACAATCAACTCCAAAAACTAATGACAAAGTTCTAAGAGACGTGACGTCAGAGTTCACGAAATGCGCAGAAACGTATGTGCACAAACAAACTGCTCTTTGTGTTAGAAACCTCACCCAAGTAAGCGCAACTGCTCTATTAGGACCTGATCCGGTCAACTCACCGCCTCATTTCCCTGGCACCGGATCTTGAAGAGTTTGACGGGTCGGGATCCCAGGTAGCGCATCCTATTGTCCGACAGATCTCCACTGGTCTGGTCTACCACCATACGCAGGAGAGCTCCGTTCTGTAGACCCACATACAGGTAGAGGTTACCCAGGGTCACGGGACCCGCGGGCTCATCACTAGAGGTGGGGTCGGAGGCCCCCATCTCAATCATCACCAGGGACTCGGCCAGGTCCGGGAGACCCTGTAGGTTCTTCTGTTTTAGACAGTCCTGCAATCAAGAGCGAACGAACGGCGTGAGTTGCAAATCATACAGGTAGAGGTTACCCAGGGTCACGGGGCCCGCGGGCTCATCACTGGACGTAGGGTCGGAGGCCCCCATCTCAATCATCACCAGGGACTCGGCCAGGTCCGGGAGACCCTGTAGGTTCTTCTGTTTCAGACAGTCCTGCAATCAAGAGCGAACGAACGGCGTGAGTTGCAAAATTTACCCTGGAACTTCGCTTGTAGTAGATTCCACCAATACATTTTTTCAGTCCCTAAAAGGCCTGTTAAGTACCATTTGATTTGTATAGGCTTAACAGAGCTGTTAATGTAAGAGGGTTATTGGCTTTTTAAAAGTAGGTTGGTGAAACTCACCATTGATGTTGTAGTGGGTTAAGCTTTAGCCACTTCGTGATGGTAAAATAAACAATACCAGTGAACATAAAAAAGGTCACTGGAGGAGTTGCAATTGAGAAAATATTATTAATAAAAGGTCGATTCCTACGTAAAAAGTTGTGAAAAATCCAAATATGAGGTCAACACTCCAAAAATGTAACTTTAAAAGGTCGAAAATTTAATTTTCAACTGCCGTTCTAATGGAAAAGTTCAAAGAGTTGTGACGTCAGATTTCACGTCAAAATGCGCAGAAACGCTTGCGCACAAACCGAAAAAGTCGTAAGAAAAGAAAAATTCCGTTGGTCCTCATTTTTCCTGCTCTATGACTTTAAAACATCACCCAAGTAAGCGCAACTGATCTATTAGGAAAAAAAAAAAAAGTAAAAATAGACCGAAGAGAAATAGGATAATATGTTTCTTCACTCAGCAATGCAGATACTTGACATCACAGGGTGTACAGAAAGGTGTGTAAGGTTTGTCATCATCGTGAAGAAACACAACCTGCCTTGATTTTCTCTTCATTTTTCCTCTCAACTAAATAACAATGGAAAACGTTTCCAAAGGGACAAACTCGTCAACTTTTTTTTTGTTTGTTTGTTGAAATAAGTTGATGATGGCCATGACTAGTCTAATTCCAAAAGTGGGCATAAAAAAGTGAAAGTGGACGTTTTAAGGGAAAACATCAAAAACTCATCTCTTTTGAAACGAGTAGCCGATTTTATTGATTTTTCGTCTTGGAGAGAGAAAAAAAAAAAAGCTAAAATCCAAGGGAAATCTGCTAGTGCCTATAATATTGACTCTCTTTTGAAACGAGTAGCCGATTTTATTGATTTTTCGTCTTGGAGAGAAAAAAAAAAAAAAAAAGCTAAAATCCAAGGGAAATCTGCTAGTGCCTATAAAATTGACATTAGTTATATTAAGATCAAAGTTCCGAGATGTCCAGTTTTGGCATCATAAAAAAAGTCCCCCTCTGGAAGTGGGCTACTCAAATAAATAAAACTTATTGAAAGTATTACCTGGGGCGCGAGTGATATGAGGCGGACCGTATTGTCCGCCAGTCCGACGGCCAGGAAGCGGGACATCTGTTCACCGGACGGCGCGTTGGACAGCGCCATACACAAGACTTCACTCTCCATCTGAATCGTCTCCGAACACTCATCCAGAATACCCGTCTCCTGAACACAACACGAAATCAATAGGATGATAAATAGAAAGAAGACAGAATGAAAAGTCATCACACGACTTTCCTTTTCCAATAGAAATATACAGAAAACCGACAAAAAGCGGTCAAAATACCGCTACTAACCGCAGTATCGATGTTAACCAAAAGGCTGCATCCGTGTCACATTTGAGGACCACAAACCAAATTTCATTAAGTCTCTAGCTCTTAGCGTTTTCATTTTTTCTTTTAACGGACAGACCAATAGCTGAAACTTTGGATTTAGGCTCTAGGGACCTCAAAACGTGTTTTGGCACTAAGAACTGGATTGCATTTTTTTTTTTTTAACTTTCCTTCCTAGAGGATCTTCTTCCTAGCCTTTCCCTAATTAATAGGGTCGGCGTTTGTCAGTCTCTTCCAGGCAACCCTACTGTGTACCTCATGTCCTGATAAATTTTTCTCACCCAGGTCTTGATTCACACAATCCTTCCACCTTTTCATTCCTATAGGATAAGGAAAGTAAAAAAAGTGAAGAGCTATAGTACGTACGGGATGCATTTCGAAGTAGATGAGTCGGCCTCCCTGCAGTGCGATAACGATCTGACGCTGGTTCACCGCACACCTGACGATCTTCTTCTTGTCGGACTCCTTCTTGTCTGATACCTTCCAGGTTGTGTTCTTGGCGCCGATGTGGCGGATTCCGTCCGGATATACCTGAGAAATAATGATAATTTCTTGACCCCGCCGGGAATCGAACCCGGGTCTCCCGCGTGCAAGGCGAGTGCAGTGACCACTACGCCATGGGAGCTGACTTACAGAATGAAAGTCATCACACGACTTTCCTTTTCCTATAGAAATATACAGAAAACCGACGAAAAGCGGTCAAAATACCGCTACTAACCGCAGTACCGATGTTAACCAAAAGGCTGCATCCTTGTCACATTTGAGGACCACAAACCAAATGTCATTAAATCTCTAGCTCTTAGCGTTTTCATTTTTTCTTTTTACAGACAGACAGACCAATAGCTGAAACTTTGGATTTAGGCTCTAGGGACCTCAAAACGTGTTTTGGCACTAATAACTGGATTGCATTTTTTTTTACTTTCCTTCCTAGAGGATCTTCTTCCTCCTCCTAGCCTTTCCCTATTTAAATAGGGTTGGCGTTTCTTGTCAGTCTCTTCCAGGCAGCCCTATTGTGTACCTCATGTCCTGATAAATTTTTCTCATCCAGGTCTTGATTTACACAATCCTTCCACCTTTTCATTCCTATAGGATAAGGAAAGTAAAAAAAGTGAAGAGCTATAGTACGTACGGGATGCATTTCGAAGTAGATGAGTCGGCCTCCCTGCAGTGCGATAACAATCTGACGCTGGTTCACCGCACACCTGACGATCTTCTTCTTGTCGGACTCCTTCTTGTCCGATACCTTCCAGGTTGTGTTCTTGGCGCCGATGTGACGGATTCCGTCCGGATATACCTGAGAAATAATGAGAATTGTAACTTTATACATTTGTTTGTTTTATTTAACGTGGCAGGATTCTCGGAAAGGAGCTCCTTCACCCAACCACTTTGAAGTGGTCATAAATCAGTGTTGTTTAAGGTGTTTGACTACTTCGATTTTGAATAAATCAAGTATCTGGGTCCACAGTCTGTTCAACTTTGAGGTGGAGGACTGCAACTTGTAGTATACGGCAGTTTTCATGTTGGTGGCTACATAGTCTTATGGGCCTGTTCACACTTGAACTTTAAGTTTAAGTGTGAACAGGCCCTCAACATGGAAACTGCCGTATACTACAAGTTGCAGTCTAGCTGTGAAATCCACCTAACTCTCAGATTAAGCAATTTTGGCTGGAATGTTTGAAATCAACCAATGGTATGGTCCTATCTGAGAGTCAACTTAAATAGAATCAGATTGTAACCAATGAGACTGCTTAATCTGGGAGTTTAAAACTGAAACCAAATCTAAACTCAGACTGTGGCCCCGGGACAGGAAGCTCAGGAGAATAACGCAGGTTGAGATCATACTTTACTATCATAGAATTCATTTCAATCACAAGATCTCTCATCATTGCTTGCGACCTTCAATTTAGCATAATACAACTTTTGGCTCAGCTGAAGCTCCAATATAATAAAAACTTTGTGCAAGTGAACTTGAAAAACAATATACTCGTTCTTTATAATAAGAAAAAAAGATCTGGTGTGAACATCACACGACTTTCTATTACATTTGCGAAATACGTATTTGGAAAAAAGTTCCAAGTTCCAAGCCAAGCCGCCTAAATGGCGGCCGATTTTTGGTCGAAAATTTTCTATCTCAAAATACTCCCTATGTAATAAGGACGGATCGTTTAAAAATTGTTCAAAAATTGAACTTTTTTTTTTAAATTTTTCCAAGTCCCGTATCAGAGCCGCCTACGGCGCGGCGGTGGATTTTTGGTCGAAAATTTTCTATCTTAAAATGCTCCTCGTGTCATAAGGAAGTATATAAACAATCAACTTGAGATATTTTATATACCACCTTTTCCCATTTAAACCTGTAGTGCGTACATACGTACCATGAGCTAAAAACAACTTTCTTTTTGGAATCAGGGGACCCCAAAACGGATATTTCCACTATCATAGAATTCATTTCAATCACAAGATCTCTCATCATTGCTTGCGACCTTCAATTTAGCATAATACAACTTTTGGCTCAGCTGAAGCTCCAATATAATAAAAACTTTGTGCTGTCATACGATAATCTTCTGAACTGTATTTCCCTATACTTTTAGTAATAAACAAGTTCCATCTATTTGTCAAGTGAAAACGTAGTATCTATCATTTCACGATCTTGTTGTCATTTTGATTCAGAATTCCACGAGGGCCAGAATGGTTTGTTCATAGCGTGTGGTAGTTAATCACTTGGAATCATACAAACATAATATATTTGATGAAGCGGAATACCAACATTATAATCATTCAAACCAATCTGCACACACGGATTTCATATCCAACTACTATCATATTAAAAAAGTTGTGAAAAAACTATTATTTACCAAAAAGAATTCACGATTTTGATTTATGTAAAATACATGAAACATGTTGAATAAATAACATCCTGAATTACATTATCGACCTTTGTACTAGGTTTTATTAATCTTTCTGTTTTATGAACTTATCGAATCAAAATAATTATTCCATGTATTAACCCAACCCGTAAGAGCCAAACCTTTTCGTGTTTAACCTAATCCCATAATAACACTGGTAACCTTTTCGTGTTTAACCTAATCCCATAATAACACTGGTCACTGCTGATTGCTCAAATTGTCAAAGCTCCTTTTTGTGTTTAACCTACCCCAATAATAACACTTGTCCCTGTTTATTTGAGACAGCTCACTTTTGTAGCAATTTTCCATTGACATGACTTCGAAACAAGTACCAAATAGTGATATATATTTTCCTTTTCTACAAGTTTGGCCATGCCTCGGGATGAACTAGCGGGATTCCGGAGCGAAGCGACGGAATTCAGCTAGTAGTGATATATTTTCAAATACCCGGACGTTGCGTCACTCACCTGCACGATGGAGTTGTCTCCCATGGCAGAACAACAGAGAGTAGGCGTTGTGCCGTAGAATCCCGAGCCGCTCACTTCCTCCACTGTTTCCCCAATGCTGAGCACCAGGGTAGCATTGCTGAACGACACGACAATGTAGGCGTCGAACTCCTCTGAAACAGACAAGTAATTTGTAGTAAAAAGAATTAAATTACATGTTGCAACTGCAAAAGTGATGAAAAATTGAAATAAATACAATCAGTTGGCCGTTCTTATAATGTCATCAAGATAATGATCAGAACAGGTCTGTGAATTAAGAACAATCATCACACAGTATTTATAGCAATATTTTAAGATAACGGTAATCCTTCTGCAATCTACATTAATTGTAATTTGTAGTAAAAAGAATTAAATTACATGTTGCAACTGCAAAAGTGATGAAAAATTGAAATAAATACAATCAGTTGGCCGTTCTTATAATGTCATCAAGATAATGATCAGAACAGGTCTGTGAATTAAGAACAATCATCACACAGTATTTATAGCAATATTTTAAGATAACGGTAATCCTTCTGCAATCTACATTAATTGTAATTTGTAGTAAAAAGAATTAAATTACATGTTGCAACTGCAAAAGTGATGAAAAATTGAAATAAATACAATCAGTTGGCCGTTCTTATAATGTCATCAAGATAATGATCAGAACAGGTCTGTGAATTAAGAACAATCATCACACAGTATTTATAGCAATATTTTAAGATAACGGTAATCCTTCTGCAATCTACATTAATTGTAATTTGTAGTAAAAAGAATTAAATTACATGTTGCAACTGCAAAAGTGATGAAAAATTGAAATAAATACAATCAGTTGGCCGTTCTTATAATGTCATCAAGATAATGATCAGAACAGGTCTGTGAATTAAGAACAATCATCACACAGTATTTATAGCAATATTTTAAGATAACGGTAATCCTTCTGCAATCTACATTAATTGTAATTTGTAGTAAAAAGAATTAAATTACATGTTGCAACTGCAAAAGTGATGAAAAATTGAAATAAATACAATCAGTTGGCCGTTCTTATAATGTCATCAAGATAATGATCAGAACAGGTCTGTGAATTAAGAACAATCATCACACAGTATTTATAGCAATATTTTAAGATAACGGTAATCCTTCTGCAATCTACATTAATTGTAATTTGTAGTAAAAAGAATTAAATTACATGTTGCAACTGCAAAAGTGATGAAAAATTGAAATAAATACAATCAGTTGGCCGTTCTTATAATGTCATCAAGATAATGATCAGAACAGGTCTGTGAATTAAGAACAATCATCACACAGTATTTATAGCAATATTTTAAGATAACGGTAATCCTTCTGCAATCTACATTAATTGTAATTTGTAGTAAAAAGAATTAAATTACATGTTGCAACTGCAAAAGTGATGAAAAATTGAAATAAATACAATCAGTTGGCCGTTCTTATAATGTCATCAAGATAATGATCAGAACAGGTCTGTGAATTAAGAACAATCATCACACAGTATTTATAGCAATATTTTAAGATAACGGTAATCCTTCTGCAATCTACATTAATTGTAATTTGTAGTAAAAAGAATTAAATTACATGTTGCAACTGCAAAAGTGATGAAAAATTGAAATAAATACAATCAGTTGGCCGTTCTTATAATGTCATCAAGATAATGATCAGAACAGGTCTGTGAATTAAGAACAATCATCACACAGTATTTATAGCAATATTTTAAGATAACGGTAATCCTTCTGCAATCTACATTAATTGTAATTTGTAGTAAAAAGAATTAAATTACATGTTGCAACTGCAAAAGTGATGAAAAATTGAAATAAATACAATCAGTTGGCCGTTCTTATAATGTCATCAAGATAATGATCAGAACAGGTCTGTGAATTAAGAACAATCATCACACAGTATTTATAGCAATATTTTAAGATAACGGTAATCCTTCTGCAATCTACATTAATTGTAATTTGTAGTAAAAAGAATTAAATTACATGTTGCAACTGCAAAAGTGATGAAAAATTGAAATAAATACAATCAGTTGGCCGTTCTTATAATGTCATCAAGATAATGATCAGAACAGGTCTGTGAATTAAGAACAATCATCACACAGTATTTATAGCAATATTTTAAGATAACGGTAATCCTTCTGCAATCTACATTAATTGTAATTTGTAGTAAAAAGAATTAAATTACATGTTGCAACTGCAAAAGTGATGAAAAATTGAAATAAATACAATCAGTTGGCCGTTCTTATAATGTCATCAAGATAATGATCAGAACAGGTCTGTGAATTAAGAACAATCATCACACAGTATTTATAGCAATATTTTAAGATAACGGTAATCCTTCTGCAATCTACATTAATTGTAATTTGTAGTAAAAAGAATTAAATTACATGTTGCAACTGCAAAAGTGATGAAAAATTGAAATAAATACAATCAGTTGGCCGTTCTTATAATGTCATCAAGATAATGATCAGAACAGGTCTGTGAATTAAGAACAATCATCACACAGTATTTATAGCAATATTTTAAGATAACGGTAATCCTTCTGCAATCTACATTAATTGTAATTTGTAGTAAAAAGAATTAAATTACATGTTGCAACTGCAAAAGTGATGAAAAATTGAAATAAATACAATCAGTTGGCCGTTCTTATAATGTCATCAAGATAATGATCAGAACAGGTCTGTGAATTAAGAACAATCATCACACAGTATTTATAGCAATATTTTAAGATAACGGTAATCCTTCTGCAATCTACATTAATTGTAATTTGTAGTAAAAAGAATTAAATTACATGTTGCAACTGCAAAAGTGATGAAAAATTGAAATAAATACAATCAGTTGGCCGTTCTTATAATGTCATCAAGATAATGATCAGAACAGGTCTGTGAATTAAGAACAATCATCACACAGTATTTATAGCAATATTTTAAGATAACGGTAATCCTTCTGCAATCTACATTAATTGTAATTTGTAGTAAAAAGAATTAAATTACATGTTGCAACTGCAAAAGTGATGAAAAATTGAAATAAATACAATCAGTTGGCCGTTCTTATAATGTCATCAAGATAATGATCAGAACAGGTCTGTGAATTAAGAACAATCATCACACAGTATTTATAGCAATATTTTAAGATAACGGTAATCCTTCTGCAATCTACATTAATTGTAATTTGTAGTAAAAAGAATTAAATTACATGTTGCAACTGCAAAAGTGATGAAAAATTGAAATAAATACAATCAGTTGGCCGTTCTTATAATGTCATCAAGATAATGATCAGAACAGGTCTGTGAATTAAGAACAATCATCACACAGTATTTATAGCAATATTTTAAGATAACGGTAATCCTTCTGCAATCTACATTAATTGTAATTTGTAGTAAAAAGAATTAAATTACATGTTGCAACTGCAAAAGTGATGAAAAATTGAAATAAATACAATCAGTTGGCCGTTCTTATAATGTCATCAAGATAATGATCAGAACAGGTCTGTGAATTAAGAACAATCATCACACAGTATTTATAGCAATATTTTAAGATAACGGTAATCCTTCTGCAATCTACATTAATTGTAATTTGTAGTAAAAAGAATTAAATTACATGTTGCAACTGCAAAAGTGATGAAAAATTGAAATAAATACAATCAGTTGGCCGTTCTTATAATGTCATCAAGATAATGATCAGAACAGGTCTGTGAATTAAGAACAATCATCACACAGTATTTATAGCAATATTTTAAGATAACGGTAATCCTTCTGCAATCTACATTAATTGTAATTTGTAGTAAAAAGAATTAAATTACATGTTGCAACTGCAAAAGTGATGAAAAATTGAAATAAATACAATCAGTTGGCCGTTCTTATAATGTCATCAAGATAATGATCAGAACAGGTCTGTGAATTAAGAACAATCATCACACAGTATTTATAGCAATATTTTAAGATAACGGTAATCCTTCTGCAATCTACATTAATTGTAATTTGTAGTAAAAAGAATTAAATTACATGTTGCAACTGCAAAAGTGATGAAAAATTGAAATAAATACAATCAGTTGGCCGTTCTTATAATGTCATCAAGATAATGATCAGAACAGGTCTGTGAATTAAGAACAATCATCACACAGTATTTATAGCAATATTTTAAGATAACGGTAATCCTTCTGCAATCTACATTAATTGTAATTTGTAGTAAAAAGAATTAAATTACATGTTGCAACTGCAAAAGTGATGAAAAATTGAAATAAATACAATCAGTTGGCCGTTCTTATAATGTCATCAAGATAATGATCAGAACAGGTCTGTGAATTAAGAACAATCATCACACAGTATTTATAGCAATATTTTAAGATAACGGTAATCCTTCTGCAATCTACATTAATTGTAATTTGTAGTAAAAAGAATTAAATTACATGTTGCAACTGCAAAAGTGATGAAAAATTGAAATAAATACAATCAGTTGGCCGTTCTTATAATGTCATCAAGATAATGATCAGAACAGGTCTGTGAATTAAGAACAATCATCACACAGTATTTATAGCAATATTTTAAGATAACGGTAATCCTTCTGCAATCTACATTAATTGTAATTTGTAGTAAAAAGAATTAAATTACATGTTGCAACTGCAAAAGTGATGAAAAATTGAAATAAATACAATCAGTTGGCCGTTCTTATAATGTCATCAAGATAATGATCAGAACAGGTCTGTGAATTAAGAACAATCATCACACAGTATTTATAGCAATATTTTAAGATAACGGTAATCCTTCTGCAATCTACATTAATTGTAATTTGTAGTAAAAAGAATTAAATTACATGTTGCAACTGCAAAAGTGATGAAAAATTGAAATAAATACAATCAGTTGGCCGTTCTTATAATGTCATCAAGATAATGATCAGAACAGGTCTGTGAATTAAGAACAATCATCACACAGTATTTATAGCAATATTTTAAGATAACGGTAATCCTTCTGCAATCTACATTAATTGTAATTTGTAGTAAAAAGAATTAAATTACATGTTGCAACTGCAAAAGTGATGAAAAATTGAAATAAATACAATCAGTTGGCCGTTCTTATAATGTCATCAAGATAATGATCAGAACAGGTCTGTGAATTAAGAACAATCATCACACAGTATTTATAGCAATATTTTAAGATAACGGTAATCCTTCTGCAATCTACATTAATTGTAATTTGTAGTAAAAAGAATTAAATTACATGTTGCAACTGCAAAAGTGATGAAAAATTGAAATAAATACAATCAGTTGGCCGTTCTTATAATGTCATCAAGATAATGATCAGAACAGGTCTGTGAATTAAGAACAATCATCACACAGTATTTATAGCAATATTTTAAGATAACGGTAATCCTTCTGCAATCTACATTAATTGTAATTTGTAGTAAAAAGAATTAAATTACATGTTGCAACTGCAAAAGTGATGAAAAATTGAAATAAATACAATCAGTTGGCCGTTCTTATAATGTCATCAAGATAATGATCAGAACAGGTCTGTGAATTAAGAACAATCATCACACAGTATTTATAGCAATATTTTAAGATAACGGTAATCCTTCTGCAATCTACATTAATTGTAATTTGTAGTAAAAAGAATTAAATTACATGTTGCAACTGCAAAAGTGATGAAAAATTGAAATAAATACAATCAGTTGGCCGTTCTTATAATGTCATCAAGATAATGATCAGAACAGGTCTGTGAATTAAGAACAATCATCACACAGTATTTATAGCAATATTTTAAGATAACGGTAATCCTTCTGCAATCTACATTAATTGTAATTTGTAGTAAAAAGAATTAAATTACATGTTGCAACTGCAAAAGTGATGAAAAATTGAAATAAATACAATCAGTTGGCCGTTCTTATAATGTCATCAAGATAATGATCAGAACAGGTCTGTGAATTAAGAACAATCATCACACAGTATTTATAGCAATATTTTAAGATAACGGTAATCCTTCTGCAATCTACATTAATTGTAATTTGTAGTAAAAAGAATTAAATTACATGTTGCAACTGCAAAAGTGATGAAAAATTGAAATAAATACAATCAGTTGGCCGTTCTTATAATGTCATCAAGATAATGATCAGAACAGGTCTGTGAATTAAGAACAATCATCACACAGTATTTATAGCAATATTTTAAGATAACGGTAATCCTTCTGCAATCTACATTAATTGTAATTTGTAGTAAAAAGAATTAAATTACATGTTGCAACTGCAAAAGTGATGAAAAATTGAAATAAATACAATCAGTTGGCCGTTCTTATAATGTCATCAAGATAATGATCAGAACAGGTCTGTGAATTAAGAACAATCATCACACAGTATTTATAGCAATATTTTAAGATAACGGTAATCCTTCTGCAATCTACATTAATTGTAATTTGTAGTAAAAAGAATTAAATTACATGTTGCAACTGCAAAAGTGATGAAAAATTGAAATAAATACAATCAGTTGGCCGTTCTTATAATGTCATCAAGATAATGATCAGAACAGGTCTGTGAATTAAGAACAATCATCACACAGTATTTATAGCAATATTTTAAGATAACGGTAATCCTTCTGCAATCTACATTAATTGTAATTTGTAGTAAAAAGAATTAAATTACATGTTGCAACTGCAAAAGTGATGAAAAATTGAAATAAATACAATCAGTTGGCCGTTCTTATAATGTCATCAAGATAATGATCAGAACAGGTCTGTGAATTAAGAACAATCATCACACAGTATTTATAGCAATATTTTAAGATAACGGTAATCCTTCTGCAATCTACATTAATTGTAATTTGTAGTAAAAAGAATTAAATTACATGTTGCAACTGCAAAAGTGATGAAAAATTGAAATAAATACAATCAGTTGGCCGTTCTTATAATGTCATCAAGATAATGATCAGAACAGGTCTGTGAATTAAGAACAATCATCACACAGTATTTATAGCAATATTTTAAGATAACGGTAATCCTTCTGCAATCTACATTAATTGTAATTTGTAGTAAAAAGAATTAAATTACATGTTGCAACTGCAAAAGTGATGAAAAATTGAAATAAATACAATCAGTTGGCCGTTCTTATAATGTCATCAAGATAATGATCAGAACAGGTCTGTGAATTAAGAACAATCATCACACAGTATTTATAGCAATATTTTAAGATAACGGTAATCCTTCTGCAATCTACATTAATTGTAATTTGTAGTAAAAAGAATTAAATTACATGTTGCAACTGCAAAAGTGATGAAAAATTGAAATAAATACAATCAGTTGGCCGTTCTTATAATGTCATCAAGATAATGATCAGAACAGGTCTGTGAATTAAGAACAATCATCACACAGTATTTATAGCAATATTTTAAGATAACGGTAATCCTTCTGCAATCTACATTAATTGTAATTTGTAGTAAAAAGAATTAAATTACATGTTGCAACTGCAAAAGTGATGAAAAATTGAAATAAATACAATCAGTTGGCCGTTCTTATAATGTCATCAAGATAATGATCAGAACAGGTCTGTGAATTAAGAACAATCATCACACAGTATTTATAGCAATATTTTAAGATAACGGTAATCCTTCTGCAATCTACATTAATTGTAATTTGTAGTAAAAAGAATTAAATTACATGTTGCAACTGCAAAAGTGATGAAAAATTGAAATAAATACAATCAGTTGGCCGTTCTTATAATGTCATCAAGATAATGATCAGAACAGGTCTGTGAATTAAGAACAATCATCACACAGTATTTATAGCAATATTTTAAGATAACGGTAATCCTTCTGCAATCTACATTAATTGTAATTTGTAGTAAAAAGAATTAAATTACATGTTGCAACTGCAAAAGTGATGAAAAATTGAAATAAATACAATCAGTTGGCCGTTCTTATAATGTCATCAAGATAATGATCAGAACAGGTCTGTGAATGAAGAACAATCATCACACTGTATTCATAGCAGTTCTACAAACTTTACGGAATTGATTAAATTACTTACTTTACATGATTAGTTAATATTATCTGGGTAATTGTGTGCTCATGGCTTTCCCCTAACCCCCACTTCTTTCTTTTTCCATCAGAAATGTTGTGTGTACCTGTGTCAAAAAGCCCTTAAGTGAACACCAATAGTATGATAGAATGTTCACTTTACACTAACTCGTGACTGTACATAATATACCCACATATTGCACACCATACTATTATTGACAGATTAGAATGGCCGGCTTAATTATGGTGGGGTGGAAAGAATGGGGGAGGGGGGGACACACACAAAACCCGACATTAAAGTGGTGACTTAAAACCAAAATGAAAGCAGAGATGATTTGGCTATAAGTCTATTTTTCCTAGTTTAAAAATCTCATGTTGAAATCTCAAATCTCAATTGAACCACCATACAATCAGGGCAAAGTCTTTTTGGCCTAAGAGAACCCTTAATTTGTTTTAAATGTAGTTAAATCAGGCTCATATCCGCATATAAAGTAAATGAAATCATCACAAGAAATATTCAGCGGAACTGTGTCATCATTTTTAACAATTATTTTTTCATTGTAATTATTTATTTATAATACCTACAAATTACTTTATAAAATATCTTCACTTTAAATTCAACAAAAATTTCAATCTGTAACAATGCTGTCTGAAATGTATGCTGTGGGCCATTTTTTGACAACCCGTCAGAAAATTTCGTTCTCTCTTCTTGTAAAATTACCTCATCTATATATTATATAAAAAAGATTTCCAATAAAAGTATTCTACACGATAGAAACCGGGTTTCCTTCAATTTCCCTTTACTTGATAAAATATACTCGTAAAAAACCATTATTTCAAAGTTAAAAAGGTGGATAACTTTCGAGGATGTACACGACATTCAACACTTGGTAAAATAATTAAAAATCACAAAGGAAAATGACGTTTAGCCCTTTTTGTTTAAATTATTCTAAGCTGCATTGCGTCCTTTGACGCACTTACCTGCTCTACAAGAAGTTCCCCACTCGAGTTGTGTGTAAAATTTGCTCACCTAGAGGGTTAATGTGCGCACACATTCCCCCCCCGGAGTTTGCATTTCAATTTAACCCACAACATACTCGAGTAGGAATGGTGGGACGTAGGCGAGAGCTCCAAGAACAACAAGAAGCAACGACGCGTTCTGAAAAAGAGAAACAAACTGGTGTTGGCATTGTGACGTTTTGCGATTAGTGAAGCATAGAACATGAAATTATTACCAAAGTAACCAAAAAGAACAGATACTACACTTTGAGCTTGGCCAAAAGGCTGAGAAGTGATATTTTAATGGAGGGAAAATATCCAATACGATTTGCAGGTTCAGAAAATTGAACTTGGACGAAAAAAAGGGGTACTAACCAAGCCCAAATCATACAAATAATTTTTCGTCAAACGCAAAATATGTTCACCAAATTCCATCGAAATCGGACGAACCGTTTGGGAGTTAAAGCTGCCAAATTTGTAGTGGTGTAGTTAAAAACCATCTTTGAAACCGTAACCCACCCGAATATTAGTGTAAGACGATCATTCTATGCTTCACATGTGCAACACCAGTTCGTTAAGTTAATATGTTCCGAGATGGGGAAACCTGAGGTCAGGGAAATCCTTCTGGTCACTCTTGCTCCCTTCTTTTCGCTGTTTCAACATTAATTTCCAAGAATGGGGACCACCGCAAACGTAGGGTCTTTGTTTTGGAATTTTCCATTTTTTTTTTTTTTTTTTTTTTTTAAACACCTACTATAACAACCGACTCCTAAATGACAGTATGAAAAAGATAAACAATATTAAAACACCTACTATAACAACCGACTCCTAACTGACAGTATGAACAAGATAAACAATACTACTAAATTAAGCCATAAGAGCCGAACTTTTTTCTTTTCGTTGGATCTTGCTGAAATATAACCACTTCTAACTCCAGACCGGTACTGAGTAAATATGTCAAATAATAGCAAAAACAGTAGGAAATTTCGTTTTCTAACTACAATACATTGAAATGGGGGTTTTTTCTGACGAAATTCATGTGTGCAGAGTCCAGTATGTAGGACTATGTTTTCTAACTAATAGACAAATCCCCGATGCACTCTGACGTAGAGCGACTGATAAATTAGAAAAAGAGAGAGAAGGGCTTGGTCAAGTTTGGTGTGGCTTTAATGTAGGCCTCGGCTCTCATGGGTTAATAATAATAAAATTACTATTCTAACTTTCATCTTCTGGGACAAAAAAAATGCCGTCACTTACCGTCACTCCGGCGTTTGACGGTCCACACAGCGTTGGGATTGGACGGCAACTCAGACACCGCCATCTCAGACACCTCCAGACCGTGACGTAGTACGCGCACAGTGGACCGGGGGCCACGTCCACACGCCATGTACAGCTGGGGGGTGTCCTCCTTGGCTGCAAAAGAAGAAACGTCCACACTGATCACTCCATTCGATTTAAAGAAAGAGTCTCTTTAAGGTAAGTTGTAAAAATAAATAATAATAAACTTTTTTGGACTCAAATGGATATTTCTTTTCTACCCTTTTCCTTTGAAAATTTAAAAAAAAAAAAAAAAAAACTCCAAAGCTGTAAATTTCGAGTTTCAATTCTTTTCAAATGGTTCAGTGTAACATCTGCTACTAAATTAACTAACCACCCGCAGACGCGCTGCCCTCCAACCTAACTGGCTACATGCATATTAAACATAGCGATTTTTACTTTTTTTATTTTATGGTGGCCACAACTAAGAATATAAGCAGCAAGCAAGTCGTTTAAAAAATAAATAATGAAAATCTGAACATACAGAGTACAGGGTGAGGCGCGGCAATTTCCTTTTTTGAAACGTCGACTAAAAAAAATCCGTGATATTTTGACTTTTGTTGATGGATTAGCATAAAAAAATGTTGGAAATTTAACTTTATGTTATTTCGAACAGTACTCCATTCAAATGACGACCGCTATTCTCGATACACTGATGGAGGCGATTTCTGAAGTTCCTCTCCATTTTCTCCAACATTGCTACCGGTAGACGGCCTATTTCTCGTCGGATGTTGTGCTTCAATTCTTCAAGGGTCCTCGGACGATCTTTGTAAACTTCAGCCTTCGGTTAGCCCCATAAAACCCCAAGCTAGGTACTGAAATGAAATAAAATATGAAATTCGACTCTCACCTCGTAGTCAATCTCGAGACAGGCGAACACGGGGTTCTGATATTTGACATCGATGGCGACAATGTGGTAGACCAGGGTGTTGGTTTTGTGGCCCTCGCGAGGTGAGGAAATGGTGAGGCGTTGAACTTCGTCCCGATTGAAAATGTACACGAGCTTCTGCTTTTCAATGGCACCTGACGAGAAAAAAATCACCAGTATATAAAAAAAAACTCCAAAGCTGTAAAGTTCGAGTTTCAATTCTTTTCAAATGGTTCAGTGTAACATCTGCTACTAAATTAACTAACCGCAGAACGCGCTGCCCTCCAAGCTAACCAGACTGGCTACGTGCATATTAAACATAACGATTTTTACTTTGTGGTGGCCACAACTAAGAATATAAGCAGCAAGCAAGTCCTTTAAAAAATAAATAATAAAAATCTAAAAATACAGGGTGAGGCGTCCTTTTTTGAAACGTCGACTAAAAATATCTGTGATATCGATCTTTGTAAATTTCAGCCTTCGGTTAGCCCCATAAAACCTCGAGAAGGACACCATAACGAGGACGAAACGTGCGCTGCACTGTTACTATTAAGCTAATGTTACACCAAGCGCACATCGTTTGCAATCATTTTTCCACAAGCATTGGCTTGCAAACAGCGTTCGTGTGTGCGCGGAGTTGATCCGGCTGCTGTCGGTTCAGGTAATGATACACTCATTTGAAAAATGACTTTCTACATAAAATGCTTTCTGCTGCTTTGATAAAATAATTTTAAGGACTGAACTAAATCGAAACATAAATTTCCACCTTTTCTTGAATCTGAACTTGTCTAATTACAAGTGCGGCTACACACTGGACGTTTCAAAAAAGGAAATTGCCGCGCCCCACCCTGTGTACCTAAAAAGGCAGAATAAAATTAAAGTTTCGTGTGCTCACCTATCATAACGGCTCGACCGGCCGGATCACTGGCCAAATATTGTCCGGGAATGATTCGCCGGCATCCGGACTTGCCGAACGTTTCCTGGTGAACCTTCTCCAGGACGTTCTTGCTGGGATTATACTCCAGGACCACAATCCGGCCCGAGTCCGACCCCACGATGATGTAGTCTGAAACACAACACAGGAAGAGTTATTTATTTCACACAGTTAAATGATGAGATATAGGACACACGCCGAATTCCAAGAAGAGAAATTTATCTGGTGATAGAGACCCTCGGAAGAGGAGAAAAAAGAAGTAAAAATGTTGCAATTGTTAGAAACCATAGGGTGTCAGGGTTAACTGCTAATACATTTGTACAGAATATAGAATGATCATAGCGAAATGAAATTAAAAAAACTCTTGTAGAATTTTGTCTCAGACTATCACCTATCGTACCTATGTACATATCGTACCTATGTGATTTCGCGATTATGTTCGCGGATTTGGCGATTATGTTCCTTGAATCATGTTAAGTTTCCTTTTTACACTTACTCTTCGTCTCGGAATGGGACATCGTATATCGTGCTGGTCTCCGACGTTCTTGTAGGTGAGATAGTTCTCCGAGCACACCAGAACACCGGATGGGCCATCATTACCCCCGGGCACAGACACGAGGAACGTCGCATGCTCGTCCAGGGGTTCACTGTACTTGCGCACAATGTGGTTCTGTTCGAGGTCCAACTGGTAGAGGGTGAGTGTCTGGTGCGTCTTGAGCACCGCATCACCTGTCGGGTCCAGATCCGCTTCCTGAAACACACAACGACGGGTGAAGGAGGTCAGTTTAAATAAAATACTCCTGAATTTTCAAAGAATAAAGAATGTGAACCAACCTCAGTGGTGTAGTGGTTAGCACGGTGTACTCTGGACTTGCAGGTTGGTGGTTCAAGTCCAAGACA
This sequence comes from Diaphorina citri, assembly GCF_000475195.1. Taxonomy (NCBI): domain Eukaryota; kingdom Metazoa; phylum Arthropoda; class Insecta; order Hemiptera; family Psyllidae; genus Diaphorina; species Diaphorina citri. Next base: position 40,367 of record NW_007379679.1, on the reverse strand, counting down.
AGTCGAAAATTTAGCGTAGCGTAGGAAAAATGCTTTTTCCCTCTTTAAAGAATGTTAAAGTGTTACATCTGTTTTTCTATCGTAGCAATGAAACAACTGCTACATTAGACGCATGTGGTCTGTGTCGTAGAATGCTCATCCCACAGTTTGCCTCTCATCAGATGAGCGAGAAAAGACCCAATACTTCCCTATGTCAATCCTTAAACGAACGAGTTTTGCGAGGGTGATATATAAGAAATCTCTAGATCCCTAAAATTAAACCTTACAAACGTCCACTTCTTTCAAGTGGGTTTTGAACAAAGTTGCCATTAACAACCAAAATACACTTGAAAAAGTCGTTCTTCTGTTTCCTCACATTCGGCACTTCAAAGGTCACTAGGAGATAGACAACATTAAAATTCCTTATAGTGGGAAATAGTTTCCTGTAGCCCCGATATAGTTAATTATAACTGGAACTCGTGTGTCCACTGGATAGACACCAAGCGTGGCGGAAGGGCGAACATAACATATCGAAAGCCAGGTATAATCAATACTCATCATTTTAATAAGAATAATACACCTCAGGAAAGGCCCATTATTAATATTTATCCCTCCAATACCATCGAAACGAGGATTGTTTAAAGCTTTGGATTTTTTAGCTTCAACTATTATTTTCTCCGAATCTGATATTGTCCTAAAGAAAAATGGATGTGGCACACAAGGGATCAGGAAGAACACTTTAACATAGACCTGAATTTTACACAGCCCAATAATAATGAAAACCTCAAGGTCACTCACCTTTCGAAGCGTTCATCAGTCGGAACGGTATGATGGACTGGATCACCCCAAACACTTCCACACTGAGCAGCGTATGAACTTTGCCTGTGTTTGGATCCGGCTTGAGGATTTCCAGAGATTTCCCCCGCGACACCACAATCTCTTGTGTTTTGCTTCCGGAGAAGTTACCATGGATTGCATGGGTGATGCCACTGCCGCGTTGCAGCGTCAGGTTGTACAAATACATGATGCTCGAGTTTTCAATGATTTTTGCGTGATGTTCCAATGGGAAATATTATTTGTGACGGGAAAATTAGCAAAGGTGTTTCAAGCTAGAATTTCGATCTCCATTGGAATATTTCTTCAATAGTGCTTTTGAATTTAGGAGTTTCTAGGTAAGGACGGATATTCAATTCATCTGCAACAATCAAAAAGGAATTTTGTCCTGTAATGTTTGATGACATTAATTTCAAATAGGTACGAAGTAAATTCTATTTGAATGTTTAAAATCTTGAACTCTTGATGTCCTAAGGAAAGTTTCACTTTCTTCCACCCTAAAAATTCTTTTCCTGACATAATTATATCAATTACTGTTGTGGCAATTTACAGGACCATGACCTCTTTTCTATCAGACCACTAAACTCTGAGAAATTATTATTTATTTATTTTTTTTTTTTTTTTCATTTTTTTGCAACTAAAATGAGTAAAAGTGGATAAAAACCCCCAAAGGTTTCCATGGAACTTAGAGACTGTTTGGACAAGCATCATCAGAGGTTGATAAACTTATCTTAGTCAAAGTGAAATTAAAGTACAACAGGGACACACATGCTAAAGAGATCAGATCCCTCTTCTCTTTTGTAAAATCCTTGAACTGACTTTTCATTAAGTTGTAAGAAGAAATTTAATGTAAGATTTCCAATTAGCAAGATAAAATGACCAAGAAGGTAAAGAAAAAAGGTGAGGAAATCAAAATAATCATCTGGAGCCAATTTACTCCTCTCTTCTCATTCTTTTAAAAATACAGAGTGAAATTGACTGCAGACAAAAAACTAATAATAAGTAAGTGCAAGTAAAGAATAGGATGGCTTGATTGACAAGTTCATGTCAAAGTGTATGCTCAGACACTATTTGAGCATACTCTGATGTTGACATAAACTTGTAGAGCCAGAATGGTTAGATTTGATTTAGAACTTGCATTCAATAGGTATCAGACTTAAATTGAAAAGTAGTTATTGATGTAAGTATGAGACACTTTCATAATATATGTAAGTGACAACAAGATTCCCAACCGTCATATACTTGTACAAATGCTTACCGTAATATCACCAGCTACATCATTATTCATAGCATCAAATATTTGTCACACCCATTGAGATGGACTTAATTCAAGAGGATTTGGGTATGATACTCATTGTACATGTCAGCCAGAACTCGTATTTCATTTGAAATTTAACTTTCTGTTCCTTTTGAGCTAAGTCTTTACTATTTCTTCTTGGGTCTTTAACATTAGTGCAGATGTAGAAAGGGGTTCTCTAGCAGACATATGAGATCTCCTAATCACACTTATCCATTGTTTTACAAAGAACTTCATTAAATAAAATAAAAACAAAAGAGGTGAGCACTAAAAAACGCAATACTTATAATTAAAACCTACTTATAATTCTTCAAAAATTTAAACTAAAATTTACTATCACACTTGAAAATATCACAATATGAGAAAGGTATGAGGGAGTTCAAACTTTATTCTAACTTGGACACACAGGTAGAACTAAAAACAAAAGGAAAATCCTAAAAAATGAAAATGTCTCAGTCCAAGGCACTTTTGCACAGCAAAAAATTTCGGTCACATCAGTAAGTAGTTTTATGAAAACAGAGACCCTGGGACCATTGACCACATATTAGTTTACCTTCTTCAAGGAGATTCATAATAGGAGTCAGGCTCTTTCTCAATGCAATGGTTCTATTATTCACATATAGAGGATTGTAACTTTTTATTTCATTAGATTTTCCAATTGCCGAGTTTGATTGGTCAATAGGTTCATTTGTTCCACAAGGGCTGCAAGTTGGGTTTCATTTGCCTTGTTCTCCTTGTCCAAACAATTCATTGACTCCACCATCTCAGCTACATTCAGCTCCTGATGGAAATGCATTAGGATCAGTTCTTCAAAGGAATCAGGAAATTTTCTCTTTGGTGACTCTTCCTTTACAGTATCCTGCTGCTGACACTCTGCAGTCTCTGTGTTAACATCAATGCTATTATCTTTGAGATCAATTGGATTTGATAGTTGATCATATTGGCTTTGTTCAGGTTGGATGGTTTCCCTGTCACAAGCACTACCCACATGGTCCATATCAACAACTTCATACCTTCCATTGTACACCAGCTCAGATGCACCATTAATATGTTTTATTCCTTCTCTTACACCATTCTGTTTTCTTTTCTTCTTCCGAAGAGTTTTCTCCAAGATGGGTGAGTCAGAGACACACTTTATATCAACATCGGTAGTTGAAGATAGAGCATCAGTGTCAACAAGAGCACTTGTACTTGTAGCAACATCACAGGTGTCAGAACTGGACGGAACACTTATTGCAACCAAATCAGGACCCTGTGCAAAGTCACGGCTTGGATCATCAGGTACATCATTGAACACAGGGTCATGTGCTTCACACACAGAGTTGAGGGTAGGCATGATCTTCTGAGCAGTGGTCATTGGAAGAGGTATTGCAATGGGGGACATGTTTAACTTCTTGCTAGATGAGGTAGAGCTAGGACTATTGTTCAGACTGTTTGCATCAGTCTGATCATTTTCTTTGGTATCAGAGGAGTTAGCCAACTGTTCTAATTGATCCCAGAGTATGTTATTTGGCACATCAGACACCAAGATTGTCGAGCTTGTGATGGATGAGGTCACTGATGTGGATGATGATACCTTGCCCAACAAATCTTGAGCCACCACCATTTTTAACTGGTTAGAGTTTTTGCCATACCTCTTCTTTTTCTTTGATTTCTGTCAATGTAAGAAACAAAAAGGATGGAGAGTGTTAAAAAAGGAAATCACTTTCTTTTTCTTTTAAACTAATTCAACAAAAAAATTAACCAATTGTTTTTTAAAAGAACAAAAAAGTTCACAATGTGAAGATCCTGCCTGACAGGCAAACTAAAATTAGGCAATGATAAAATCTAGGCGCACGGCAGTGCGCCAGGCCAAGTTCCGGCCTGAGCACGCCAGTGTGTATATTACACGAAGCATTTCGACGCATTTTTACCCCTATCATAACTCAGTCAATTTTCAATGTAATCTCACGAAATTTGGACCATATGTTAACCTAGGCTTGCCAAACGTCCCGAAGCCTGAGCACGCCAGTGTGTATATTACACGAAGCATTTCGACGCATTTTTACCCCTATCATAACTCAGTCAATTTTCAATGTAATCTCATGAAATTTGGACCATATGTTAACCTAGGCTTGCCAAACGTCCCGAATTGGCCGGGACAGTCCCGAATTTCAGGGGGTGTATGAGAACTAATAATGGTAAATTTATGAGCGTAATCTTTTGATTTAGATGTTTTTCGTTTTATTTCAAACAAAACTCTTTCTTTCCCTCCCTCTCCGTGTGTGTGTTTTGTTCATTTTAACTCTTTCGGAATCATTATCTTTCTTCTCCCCCTTCCACCAAAGGAAACTTTTCCTGACAAAAAAACCTATTTGAGAGCTCACTGAGAGGCCAAGTTCTTTTTTCAAATCCGCCTCGGGAGGGAATCGAACCTGCGGGCTAGCGCTTACAAGGCAGATTCAACAGTAACTAAGCCAACTAGGGAACTAGGCTGGCATCAGGTGAGGTGTTTCCGGACAGGGAAAGCAACAGCCAGCACAGTCAGCTTGGTTGGTAGCCCGTCTGTCTCATAAGCACTAGGTCGCGGGTTCGATTCCCGCCCAGGGCAGATTTTATCCTGAAGGGATAAACTTCGTTCTCGGAACGGCTGTCTTTCTCCTATCCTGTCCTCCTTCCCTGCGATTTCGGGACAGTAACAAATTTTTCATCAGTAAATCTGGTATCTGGGTTCTTCAAATTATTGATCACAAGGGCAAGGTGAACATAGACCCTTGACATATGGAGTGTGCCTGAAGACATGTGATGTGTGTTCCAATCCACTCGATCCCGTTGTTCCCTCTATCAAACCTCTTCAATAAAGAAGAAGACTATGTTTTATTCCTTCTCTTACACCATTCTGTTTTCTTTTCTTCTTCCGAAGAGTTTTCTCCAAGATGGGTGAGTCAGAGACACACTTCATATCAACATCGGTAGTTGAAGATACAGCATCAGTGTCAACAAGAGCACTTGTACTTGTAGCAACATCACAGGTGTTCCTTGTCCAAACAATTCATTGACTCCACCATCTCAGCTACATTCAGCTCCTGATGGAAATGCATTAGGATCAGTTCTTCAAAGGAATCGGGAAATTTTCTCTTTGGTGACTCTTCCTTTACAGTATCCTGCTGCTGACACTCTGCAGGCTCTGTGTTAACATCAACGCTATTATCTTTGAGATCAATTGGATTTGATAGTTGATCATAATGGCTTTGTTCAGGTTGGATGGTTTCCCCCTCACAAGCACTACCCACATGGTTCATATCGACAACTTCATACCTTCCATTGTACACCAGATCAGATGCACCGTTAATATGTTTTATTCCTTCTCTTACACCATTCTGTTTTCTTTTCTTCTTCCGAAGAGTTTTCTCCAAGATGGGCAAATGGCCACGAAACTAGATACATTTGTGGTGGGTGCTATTGTGTCGACCTATTCCCAATATATGGGAAATATTCTCTTCTCGCCCGTCTGAAGAATGGAAATGCCATGCTTAGATTGCTCCGAAACAGACCACAAGTCCATTATTGTAGGAGGTACTCAGAATTCTTATAAGTTAAAAAGCAGTCCAAGAATGTATCAAAAATCCCTTGAGTGAACATCACAAAGTGAATAGATGCTCATTTGATTCACCAAGAGACTCAAAAGAGTTCCTCAATAGATAATTCAGAAGAACGAAAGTTATTTGAAATATTGGAAACATCATTCAGAAATGACAATAATTATTTAATTTTGTCAAAACCGAGTATTAAGATTATCATTATTCTTACCGTTTCTATTATTACTGGATACTAGGTATACTAGGTAAGATTATTATTCTCAAATTATTGAAATCAACATCCTAAAAAAAGTTACATCAACATCCTAAAAAAAGTTACATCAACATCCTAAAAAAAGTTACAACATAGGTAATATTATAAAAAAACTGTGCGCAACATAGGTTGTCTTTCTGGTAATGGTCGCACGGACTCCAGAAAGGTTTGCATAGATGCTGCACTTATATCTAAACCAGTAGAAAACTACTAGAAGACAACATTGTTGTACGATACTCCGGCCGAGACATGTGCAATATCAAACACATCTCCTTGCCCGTCAAGAGAAACCAGCTGACGTACCACTGATTCCTCAAGCATCGAAATGACGAAATTTGTCTTCACTTGAACCAAACATTTAAAACCAAAAGTAGTAAAAATAATAATGAAAAGCAAATGAACCTTAATAAACTCCTGTTTGATATTTTTAGGAAGCTAAGGGAGTCAGAGTTGAATGTGAAATCACAAGAGATCATAAGTCTAACGTGTGCTTATTTTACAACTATTCTCATCATACTCTTTAGCTTTCTTAAAGCGAGATTACTACATCAGTTGACAACAAAAAAAAAAAAATCAATTACCCGAGACATGTGCAATATCAAACACATCTCCTTGCCCGTCAAGAGAAACCAGCTGACGTACCACTGATTCCTCAAGCATCGAGAAGACAAAATTTGTCTTCACTTGAACCAAACATTTAAAACCAAAAGTAGTAATTGTTTACATGTTACAAGCACAAAATAGAAATAGAAAATCTAAAATTAAAAATACAGATAGGAACAGATAGATAGGAATAATTTATTAGGTTATAATCACTAGGGAGAACTGTTAATAGGTATATAAAATTAAGTTAAACCAACAATCCTAATCAACGCTCAAGGGAACAAAATAATCGTTCTGTTCAATACAAATGTAACATGTTTTTCCAGGCCGCACATGTGGTGTAAATCTAACAGGTGTGGAGGATAGAACACGCTGTTCCTATGTTCAATATACCAAACTCTCAGCCGGTAACTCATCGGGAGGGAGTAAATGAGACACCATTTCAAATGAGAATTTGGAAAGATAGGTAGTATCTCAAGGTTTAATTAATTCTTAGTTGATAAAAACTTTAAATATAAAATCTTTCATAAAATTCTCTTTGAACTCAAATTCAAAAAAATCTAATTAAATCAAATCAAACTTGAATCAGATTTAACTTCACATCAAAAGTTTTGAAATCAGAAATCACGGAATTGAACGGTTCATCACATCAAGTTTGAAGATAAATAAAATCAGTGATCAAGAAAATACCTTAATGTCGTTTCACATTTATTTTACCATTTTCAACAAAATCTAAATTATTAATAACGTGCACAAATAAACAAGATAAATTTTTATGTCAAGTGAGACTTTTTTATTCACGTACTTCTAATGTGCCCAATTAGAATTTAAACTTGGTTCAAGCTCCATTGACTTCAACTCTTGGATGAAGTCGATTTCAAATTTTCCAACCAATGGGGTTGCTCCATCCAAAAGTTAAGCCAAGTTTTAGCTCTGAACGTGGCTCCGGACATAAATGAGAAAACACGGGGGGGGGGAATGAAATGAATAATGCTATCAAACTTGACATTAAAAAATAATTTCGCTATATTTTTTTATATTTTATTATCTTTGTGTTAAATAAAAAATTGAAAATCATGAGAATTGTTAATTAGAATTTAAACTTGGTTCAAGTTCCACTGACTTCAACTCTTGGATGAATGAAGTCGATTTCAAATTTTCCAACCAATGGGGTTGCTCCATCCAAAAGTTAAACCAAGTTTTAGCTCTGAACGTGGCTCCGGACATAAATGAGAAAACACGGGGGGAAATGAAATTAATAATGCTATCAAACTTGAATCAGTTTCATATCCGCATCTTGTTTTGAAAATCAATCACAGGATTTGAGTCAGACCCAAGAATCATCATGTCAAGTTTGAACATCATTCAGCAAAAATTACTATAGGTCCTGAAGACAAGGCTCATAGAAATCTTAGGTTTACCCATTTGTCGGGGGGTTTCCCGCAACAGAAATAAAAGTTTCCAAGATGTATTAAAATATTTCCAAGATGTATTAAAATATTTCCAAGATGTATTAAAATATTATTGGTCTTTTATTGTTCTGTTCAGCATTACAAAATATTGTAGTACTGAACCAGCAAGTTTTTTTTAGGTATTAGATACTATATTACATAGGTATCTAATAATAAAATAATCCCAAGTTTCTTAATAAAATTTCATGTATAACCTAAGAAAATGTCTTTTTTTTTCGACTTATTGTGTCAAATCGTGTTCACTTCGTTCAGGTATAGGAAGACTCGGAACAAAGGCGACGAGCTGGCCTTTTCGTGAAAAGATAATGTAGCACTCGATTTATATTCAAAACTCACACAATACAACCACAGAGGTAGAGTAGATGCATGAGGTTACCAATGGTGCGGGAAAAATACTTGTGGGCTTCTGAAGCATAACAAATTAGGGTAAACACACACGGCCTTGTTCCTTGTTGCTTAGAGTGTAAATAAATAATAACTTTGCATTTTATTTATTTATTTACACGCTAAGCATCAAGGCCATGTGTGAATATTTTGCATTTAAGCTTCGAATTTGAACAAAAAAGTAAAAGATCAAAACTTCGAATCAAACCTATTGTACTCAAATATAGGTAAAAATAATATAAAATCGGGACAAACTGTTTGGGAATGTATGACAAAACAAGATTTTTAGATAAATTCCTTTTTATTTGACATGCCACTATAAAAAAAAAGATGATAATAATAATGTTGTAGTATATTGGCACATTCCAATAAATAATAAAAAAAATAATCACTTGCCTACTACTGTACTGGCACACTTCGTCTTTTCAGTAATCCGAGTGTTAAAACAAAACAAGTCCCAGCCATAAAAGTAACAAGCTGGGCCCATCCCTCCGGGAATATTTTAGCCCGTAGTTTATTCGATCGTGATTAAAGAAAATCAGTACCTATGTACCTACCTAATTTGTTTTATATTCAGTTTATTATTATTCTTGATTTGATTTTTCGATTTTATTTTCATGTAATGATTTAAAATCAAGACTAGAGCCCGTTCTCCCTTTATTCCCAATATAAGGTTCAAGTCACCCATCCATTTATTGGCCTTGCTCGGCGTAGCTTAACATAGGTGACGCTAAAACCGGTCTTAAAATAACGACTGAAGTGTTATCTAAAACTTTCTCGCTAGAACGATTATTTTGTTCCCTTGAGCGTTGATTAGGATTGTTGGTTTAACTTAATTTTATATACCTATTAACAGTTCTCCCTAGTGATTATAACCTAATAAATTATTCCTATCTATCTGTTCCTATCTGTATTTTTAATTTTAGATTTTCTATTTCTATTTTGTGCTTGTAACATGTAAACAATTTGTTTTGAGTTGAAATACATGAAACTTGAAGGTAATTGATTTTTTTTTTTTTGTTGTCAACTGATGTAGTAATCTCGCTTTAAGAAAGCTAAAGAGTATGATGAGAATAGTTGTAAAATAAGCACACGTTAGACTTATGATCTCTTGTGATTTCACATTCAACTCTGACTCCCTTAGCTTCCTAAAAATATCAAACAGGAGTTTATTAAGGTTCATTTGCTTTTCATTATTATTTTTACTACTTTTGGTTTTAAATGTTTGGTTCAAGTGAAGACAAATTTTGTCATTTCGATGCTTGAGGAATCAGTGGTACGTCAGCTGGTTTCTCTTGACGGGCAAGGAGATGTGTTTGATATTGCACATGTCTCGGCCGGAGTATCGTACAACAATGTTGTCTTCTAGTAGTTTTCTACTGGTTTAGATATAAGTGCAGCATCTATGCAAACCTTTCTGGAGTCCGTGCGACCATTACCAGGAAGACAACCTATGTTGCGCACAGTTTGTGAAATATAATTCAGCTTCATTTTCGAAACTACCTAATTATTTTTTGGAACGCCCGTTAGTGAATTTCGAGTTTCTTCAGTAATGTTATTATATCAATGTAGGTACCATTTTTTACGTGATACCCATTCAAATGATGGACCTTGGGCACAATACAAAGCAAATGTATTTTGAAGTGGCCAATATTGTCTATGATGAAAAAACAGATTTAAATCTTTCGCGGTTTCCACCGGAAGATTTTCATCACGAAAATCTCATGATGGCATTGAAGATGTCTGAGACAATATTTCTAAGCTTTTGACAGACACTACTATAATTTTCGTCAATTGCCTACTCTACTTTTGTACTTATTTGTAGAAAGTTTTTCATAGTGTTAACAATTTTTGAAACTTATTTTCGTTACTTTACCCAATTTGACCGAAATTGTTTATCTACTGAATCGCCCTTCCGCCACGCTGGGTGTCTATCCAGTGGACACACGAGCTCCAGTTATAATTAACTATATCGGGGCTACAGGAAACTATTTCCCACTATAAGGAACTTTAAAGTTGTTCACCTCCTAGTGACCTTTGAAGTGCCGAATGTGAGGAAACTTATATTCAGTTTATTATTATTCTTGATTTGATTTTTCGATTTTATTTTCATGTAATGATTTAAAATCAAGACTAGAGCCCGTTCTCCTTTTATTCCCAATATAAGGTACAAGTCACCCATCCATTTATTGGCCTTGCTCGGCGTAGCTCAACTTTGTTGCAAAGGAATTTTTGAAAATGAGGCCATTTATAAAAGGTAATGACAATAGGGTAAACTCACCCAGGTCGGCCACCTTGCAGTCGAGGATAGGGGAGAGGGACTGCATCTCGTCCACCAGGACCAGGTTGCGCAGGGAGCGGGGAGCGAAGAAGAACGTGTCTCCCTCTTCCAGGGGCATGGCCGAGGAGAACTCCGGTTCATCGTCATCATCACCCAGGTGAGCAATCTGATAGAGGTAGCTGAGGACAGAAGAGGAAAACATTTCAATACAAAGTAATCAAAAGTCAAAGTAAAGTGATAAATCCTTGAAGAAAACAAGAGACACAACTACTTTACTTGGAAAGAAGACAGACGTTTGAAAAAAGATTGTCTCTGTAACAAACTGCCAAGGTCTTTAGTGACTTGAGTTCTACACCTCATTCGGCGACAAGCTACGTGCCTCACCAAGCTACGTGCCTCACGATGATTGACTGCGGTTCAGTGTGAGTCAGCCAATTTAATATGGCTAGAGCTAGAGACCATCACCCCAGTTTATAGCAGATACAAAAAAAATGAGTGGCACCAGGAAAATTGATTGCCAATGCGGATACCAACCACGAGCAACTTCAATTATTATTCTTTTTATTTTTGCTGTAGACTTTAACAATATACAGGAAGCTCGACACACTCAATGATGGAGTTCTTCCACCCTAAGTTTCATAAACTTGTAGCCCCTATCACATTTTTTTTTTTTCTTTCTCTCTCTCTCAGTGCAAGGTAGAGTGTTTTTTGGATGTTTAATACTTCAATGAAGGAAACTGTAACAAGAAAGATGTTATCATCCCAAAATCGAAAAGAGACGGGATAGGAGAAAACCTCCGAGACCGAACCTCATCTGTATAGGACAGAATTGCCCTGGATGGGAATCGAACCCATGACCTAGCAGGATAAAGTATGCCCCAGATGGGAATCGAACCAGTGACTTAGCACTTACCAGGTGCGCTACCTTCCAAGCTATCTAGATTGGCTGTGTAGGTACTGATATTAATATACATAACGCCATAAAACATCTAAGTCACAGATGTGCCATAGTACTCCATAAACAATACACATTATTGTACTTACCTAAATATACTTACCATTGTTTTGCGTATTCGTTTCTCCCAGGAGGTCATTGGCGTGAGAAGTCAGCGTTGCCTAGCAACGGAAGCAAGCTGACCAAACAACAACAACACGGCCAGCAACCGTCTTCACAGCCCAAATGACTTGCAAGGTCAGTTCACACTTGTAATTATTTCGTTAGCAGCTAAGGACACTAGGTGTAGGTATGCTTGATCTTTTCGTTAGCAGAGAAGGATGTTGTACTTTAAAGTGTAGGTATGCTTGCTCTTTTCGTTAGTAGGCAAGGAGCAAGGACGCTGTAATTCTGATTTGTGGTCTTCACAGCCCAAATGACTTGCAAGGTCAGTTCACACTTGTAATTATTTCGTTAGCAGGTAAGGACACTAGGTGTAGGTATGCTTGATCTTTTCGTTAGCAGGTAAGGATGTTATACTTTAAAGTGTAGGTATGGTTGCTCTTTTCGTTAGTAGGCAAGGAGCAAGGACGCTGTAATTCTGATTTGTTGGTATGTTTGCTCTAGTTCAGTGGATGGGTATGCACTTCTTTCTCTCTCGCTCTTTCCTTTATCTTCTCTTCTCTCCCCTCTCCTCTGTCCCCTCTCTTTTCTTTCTCTCCCTCCCTCTCTCCTGGTTTCGTCTTCTCTCTCTCCCTTCCTCCTTCCTGTTTTAGATTACCCTGTGCTTCACTCACTTGTAGCGTGTTTTATACAACACCATCCCTTTCAGAATAGTTCCCTGATGGCAAGTGTAGAGTTGCCTTATTACCAGGGTCCTTGTACATCTGTTGGTGATGAAGATGATTACAGTAGGATGGTGGGAAATTGTACTAAATTATTAATCCAATTAGATAACCTAAGTAAAATAGTAAAAATACCTTGCTATATCCTCGTTGTTTCTTCATCTTCGACTGGCGAAAAATCGTTGAGAATTAAGGATTAATTTTTGACTGACATCTCCTTCCGGTTTTTATACAAATCATCCAAGTTGTACAAAACACCTAAGTTCTGATTGTTATCGAGATATAAATTATCATTCAAGGTTTTATCGTCGCTTATCCAGGTACGTTCAATATATTTGGTCTACGAAGATAGCCCTGTGGCCTGTGGTGTTTGGGACAGTACATGCTGTCTCTTTTAGGTACACTGAAATTGGTCATAACTCGAAATTCCCTCCGACTTTCAATAAGTTAAACTTCCATTTCATTGCCTTTTTAAAGTTTTTAAGCCCATGTTTGTTGCCAAACTAACGTCACACTCACATGATCTATTGTTTTTCTCGTTTCACAATCAAGGAGTTGTGTGCTCTGGAAGAAATACAATCCGAGGTCAGTGACCTTACGAACGACATCAAGACTCTTGAGGACAATCTGGCGTGGCTTATGGACAGCGAAAATCAGCTTACCAAACAGTGGAATGAGAAGGATGGCAAAGTGCAGCAACTGGGTAAGACTCACTCCTACCTTTTGGAATTTAAGCCAATGCAGAAAGAAAGCTCCTTTTTCTGTTCAACTCTATAGAGCTATAGCCTAACCCTATAGAGCTATAGCCTATAATAACACTGGTCACTGCTCAAATTGTGAAAGCTCCTTTTTGTGTTTAATCTAACCCTATAGTAACACTGGTCACTGCTCATTCGTGACAGCTCCTTTTTGTAGCAATTTTCCATTGACGTTACTTCTGAACAGGTACCATTACTAATAGACACGAATTAACTACCTAGATTCTACTAGATTATACATCAAGACTCTTGAGGACAATCTGGCGTGGCTTATGGACAGCGAAAATCAGCTTACCAAACAGTGGAATGAGAAGGATGGCAAAGTACAGCAACTGGGTAAGACATAGTGCTACCTTTTGGAACCGCTTTCGCATTAATTCAAGGTACATTCTTTTAAATCCATGCCTGTCCAGTGTCCATGAACAAAACCTATCACAAATCTATTGAAGATCCCGAGCTCAGAATCAGCTCAACTCCATACACAAAAAGCACAATCTGAGGCTTAGGTGTAGGGGCAAACAGCCCTAAAGGATGGGTTAGGCTATTACGAATAAGGATGGCAAAGTGCAGCAACTGGGTAAGACTCACTCCTACCTTTTGGAATTTTAGCCAATGCAGAAAGAAAGCTCCTTTTTCTGTTTAACCTAACCCTATAGAGCTATAGCCTATAATAACACTGGTCACTGCTCAAATTGTGAAAGCTCCTTTTTGTGTTTAACCTAACCCTATAGTGACACTGGTCACTGCTCATTTGTGACAGCTCCTTTTTGTAGCAATTTTCCATTGACGTGACTTCTGAACAGGTACCATTACTAATAGACACGAATTAACTACCTAGATTCTACTAGATGAAAAAAAACTTCACCTCGCCTCGCCTGTTGGAATTAAAATTCTGATGTTCTGCGCAGGCGTGGAGTTGAATCAGCAAACCACCAAGCTGATCCGAGCCGAGAAGCAAATCAAGCAACTGAAACGAACACTGGATCTGATTGGTCACGAGAAGCAAGCTCTCATTCTATTGGCTGAGAAGGACCTGTGTACCAAGGAGCTGATTGAGTCTAACGAGTCTGCGCTGCAGCAGTTGGCAGAATTGTCAGTCAGGTAAGTTTTCTTTTTTCCAATTTTGGACTTTAACCTATTAGTAGATCATGGTGTTTTTACGCTGAACAGATTGGTATCCTCTTAATGGGAGAAATATCAACTCACAGCTTTTCTGAGTGTGCGGACTCTCTAGAGGTGATGCAAGTGAATTTTGGAGAAACTGAGGAGGGTGAAATATACCAGTGAGGGTGCTTATAGGTTCCATCAAGGCCCTGGGATAGCAGCTTAACTCCATACACAAACAGTCCAATCCTAGGCTTAGTTGTAGGGACAAACGGCCCTAAAGAATGGTTAGACTTCTACGATGAACAGATAATCCATGACGGAGTCCACACTGGCGAGTAAATTGCTTAGATATGGAATGGGATCATAGGTATGGCGCACCGCTTGCTGGAGGGACGTTTTATCGTCTCGAAATCGAAGAGAGGAAGATGGGAGAAGAGGATTCTTCGAGAAAGAACCTTATCTGTTCAGGATGAAGTTCGCCCAGGGCGGGAATCGAACCCGCGACCTAGCCCTTACAAAGCAGACTTTCTACCTTCCAAGCTAACTAGGCTATGAATTGGATTATCTCACGTTTTCGATAGACTTATATGTGTATTACAATGCTATTACAATCCTCACCTCTACAACTGGTTAGAAGTGTTACCTAATTCTTCTGTTTCTGTTCAATGTCCCTTTGTTTTGTTTTTATATGTATGTATATCCTTTGAAAAATAAAACCTCCATACGATAAATAAATAATTACAATCCTCGTACATAAATGAGTAGGTATAATAAATGTGTTGGAGGAAGAAAACGACCGTATTTTTCTCATCTTCAAATAGTTACACTCGTATTTCAATTCAATTTTATTGCTTCTCTAGATCTCTGTATGAGGTTTTTCACACTTTACTGCTTCACATCCATGACGGCTGAAGGTCTATGTGTTATCTTAACGATAGGTAATGTAATGAAATTCATGAGGAAAAAATACTTCCGTATGAGGAAATAACTTCCGTGGAATTTTAGACTTGAAGAAGATTTTTCTTGAGTTACAATGCAAATGGCATTTGTAAAAGAGTGTTGACTTTAGATTTCTTTTCCCCGAGCAATCATTGGTAGTACTCGATTAATGGCTATTCAATTGGTTGGTCCTCATTTTTCCTGCTCTATGACTTTAAAACATCACCCAAGTAAGCGCAACTGATCTATTAGGCTTCACTTGAACCAAACATTTAAAACCAAAAGTAGTAAAAATAATAATGAAAAGCAAATGAACCTTAATAAACTCCTGTTTGATATTTAGAAAGCGAAGGAAGTCAGAGTTTTTTCATCATCGACAACACAGCCTTTCGTATAAATCTCTTGATTTTTTTTTTTTTACTTTTTCCTAGGGGGGGGGGAGAAGAGACTTTCTTTTTCGAAAATAAATTCTCGACCATGATTTGTCAGGTGCAAAGAGTTTCAAATCACATCGATTCTGATCGACTGGGGTTTGCAAACAAATAAGCTTTCATCATACGAATCTTCAGCGGAGAATTGCTTTAAAAGTAGAAAAATTCATCCCCCATACCGACCCAAACATCAAAAATGGGCCCCATCTTAATAAGGGAAAAGAAGGAAACGTCCGTTTCCAATAGGAAAATACATCGTAACTGTGTCAAAAAGCCCTTAAGGGAACACCAATAGTATGATAGAATGTTCACTTTACACTAACTCGTGACTGTACATAATATACCCACATATTGCGCACCATACTAATATTTACAGATTAGAATGGCCGGCTTAATTATAGTGGGGTGAAAAAAAATCCATCTGGATGAACCATAGATACATATTTTGTGGTGGGTGCTATTGTGTCGACCTATTCCCAATATATGGGAAATAGACATGTGCAATATCAAACACATCTCCTTGCCCGTCAAGAGAAACCAGCTGACGTACCACTGATTCCTCAAGCATCGAAATGAAAACTCTCTAGGCGTCTCCATACTTTTACTCAATAAACTGAAGATAAAAAGGATACGGGTGACCAGTAAATCGCGTTGCTGGTATTTCGTCCATTCTGACATGTGCAATATCAAACACATCTCCTTGCCCGTCAAGAGAAACCAGCTGACGTACCACTGATTCCTCAAGCATCGAAATGAAAACTGTCTAGGCGTCTCCATACTTTTATTCAATAAACTGAAGATAAAAAGGATACGGGTGACCATTAAATCGCGTTGCTGTTATTTCGTCTATTCCTTGGTTTTCGTTCAGAAATGACATCTAATAATTTTAAGAGAGTTGATCAGAATTACGTCCCTTGATTCTAAGAATATAATCATTTAGATCATAAGAATCATGTTCATCATTTCAACATCTTCAACCATAACATACTTATTCAAATTATTTATTAGTCACATTTTTGTACAGTGACAACAACATGTTCATCATTTCAACATCTTCAACCATAACATACTTATTCAAATTATTTATTAGTCACATTTTTGTACAGTGACAACAACTATTTAGTTTTACATGGTGTTTCTTTACCTTACCAACTTACCATTCTTCTCTCTTACCGTTGTAATCAGAATTACGTCCCTTGACTGTAAGATTATAATCATCTTAGATTCATAAGAATCATGGTCATCATGTCAACATTTTTAGATAAAACAGTCCGTACGAATTCAAAGTTCAACGGTGCTCAGATGTTTAAATACCTATTATGTAATATAAATAGGTCTAATATGAATACCTATTATAGATACAGGTGCCTTGTGAGAGTTTACGTGATCCTGTACCCCTAATTGCACCTAATGTTACTTATCAAGTGGAGAATAAGTCCCAGGATTTTTTAACAGGTCTTGTTTTTCTTTGAAAAATCCTACATATACTGGCAGTATGAACAAGGTGTATTCAATTATACGCTAAACATACGCTAGGTAAAGACGGTTTGTTTGTGTCTCTATTTTTCTATAGTCTCAAGGCATTTGATTGGTCAATTTTGACTTGAGACTGATCTAAGAACGATCATTCTTGTTCATAAATACGAGTGTTAGTTTTACACGGTGTTTCTTTACCTTACCAACTTACCATTCTTCTCTCTTACCGTTGTAATCAGAATTACGTCCCTTGATTGTAAGAATATATTCATCTTAGATTCATAAGACACATTTTTGTACAGTGACAACAACTATTTAGTTTTACATGGTGTTTCTTTACCTTACCAACTTACCATTCTTCTCTCTTACCGTTGTGATCAGAATTACGAATCTTAGATTCATAAGAATCATGTCAACATTTTTAGATAAAACAGTCCGTACGAATTCAAAGTTCAATGGTGCTCAGATGTTTAAATACCTATTATGTAATATAAATAGGTCTAATATAAATACCTATTATGTACAAGTCTTTTAACAGCCATATTTCTCAGGAACATATGGTAAGTTGGTATCATTGTGATATCAAACGTTGCACAAGGAATTGACGTTTCATCATTGAAATATGGCTGTACATACTGTACAATGTATTGTATTACAGAATAGATTTTTTTTTCCCTTAGGCAACTTATATTCGATACTCGGCAGCATTCCTTCGACTTTAGTTTTCAAGTCAAAATATTCAAGGAAGAGCTATGGGAGTCAGAGTTGAATGTGAAATCACAAGACATCATAAGTCTAACGTGTGTATTTTTTACAACAATTCTCATCATACTCTAGCATTTTTGAATAAAAAAAGGCCATATTTACCTACATTGGACAGACACAGTATTTATAGCAATATTTTAAGATAACGGTAATCCTTCTGCAATCTACATTAATTGTAATTTGTAGTAAAAAGAATTAAATTACATGTTGCAACTGCAAAAGTGATGAAAAATTGAAATAAATACAATCAGTTGGCCGTTCTTATAATGTCATCAAGATAATGATCAGAACAGGTCTGTGAATTAAGAACAATCATCACACAGTATTTATAGCAATATTTTAAGATAACGGTAATCCTTCTGCAATCTACATTAATTGTAATTTGTAGTAAAAAGAATTAAATTATGTATGTTGCAACTGCAAAAGTGATGTAAAAATGAAATAAATACAATCAGTTGGCCGTTCTTATAATGTCATCAAGATAATGATCAGAACAGGTCTGTGAATGAAGAACAATCATCACACTGTATTCATAGCAGTTCTACAAACTTTCAGAATTGATTAAATTACTTACTTTACATTATTAGTTAATATTATCAGGGTAATTGTGTGCTCATGGCTTTTCCCTAACCCCCACTTCTTTCCTTTTCCATCAGAAATGTTGTGTGTACCGTGTACCTGTGTCAAAAAGCCCTTAAGTGAACACCAATAGTATGATAGAATGTTCACTTTACACTAACTCGTGACTGTACATAATATGCCCACATATTGCACACCATACTAATATTGACAGATTAGAATGGCCGGCTTAATTATGGTGGGGTGGAAAGAATGGGGGAGGGGGACACACACACAAAACCCGACATAGATGAACCACCATACAATCAGGGCAAAGTCTTTTTGGCCTACCATACTAATATTGACAGATTAGAATGGCCGGCTTAATTATGGTGGGGTGGAAAGAATGGGGGAGGGGGGGACACACACAAAACCCGACATTAAAGTGGTGACTTAAAACCAAAATGAAAGCAGAGATGATTTGGCTATAAGTCTATTTTTCCTAGTTTAAAAATCTCATGTTGAAATCTCAAATCTCAATTGAACCACCATACAATCAGGGCAAAGTCTTTTTGGCCTAAGAGAACCCTTAATTTGTTTTAAATGTAGTTAAATCAGGCTCATATCCGCATATAAAGTAAATGAAATCATCACAAGAAATATTCAGCGGAACTGTGTCATCATTTTCAACAATATTACACATTTTGAACCCTTAATTTGTTTTAAATGTAGTTAAATCAGGCTCATATCCGCATATAAAGTAAATGAAATCATCACAAGAAATATTCAGCGGACCTGTGTCATCATTTTCAACAATATTACACATTTCTTACCTATAGTAATTATTTATTTTATATTTATAACCCGGTCAGTAAATATTGTTCTATTATTGTAAAAAAATCCTTATTTCTAATAAAAGTTTTCTACACGATAGCAACCCGGTTTCCATCAATTTCCCTTTACTTGATAAAATATTATCAGTTTACTCGTAAAAAACCATTATTTCAAAGGTTAAAAGGTGGATAACTTTCGAGGATGTACACGACATTCAACACTTGGTAAAATAATTAAAAATCACAAAGGAAAATGACGTTTAGCCCTTTTTGTTTAAATATTCTAAGCTGCATTGCGTCCTTTGACGCACTTACCTGCTCTACAAGAAGTTCCCCACTCGAGTTGTGTGTTCAAATTGCTCACCTAGAGGGTTAATGTGCGTACACATTTGCCCCCGGAGTTTGTATTTCAATTTAACCCACAACATACTCGAGTAGGAATGGTGGGACGTAGGGACGAGCTCCAAGAACAACAAGAAGCAACGACGCGCTCTCAGATATCTAATTAGGTGAATGGTTCTCCTCAAGAATGTCAATTCAGAGGGGTGCATGGCAAAACAATATCATCATGGAAATTCTATTGAAAAATATCTCTCGACTGAGTAGTAGTCTAACAAAATCTCAAAGAAGAATTTCCAAAAGAAGTTTGGATGTTGCAATCAGATTCAAAGTGTATCTCCAAATGTTCATTCAGAAGAACGAAAGTTATTTGAAATATTAGAATCATCATCTTGACGTAACTTTAACACTGTTACCTATATTAATTCGTTGGCATTGTGACGTTTTGCGATTAGTGAAGCATAGAACATGAAATTATTACCAAAGTAACCAAAAAGAACAGATACTACACTTTGATCTTAGCCAAAAGGCTGAGAAGGATACTTTAATGGAGGGAAAATATCCAACAATATTGGCAGATTGGAGCTCTAAGGGTTAGGTGGTAGAGAACGCCTCCGGCGTTAACCTCGCCTAGTGGTTACCTTCCACTCAAGAGTCCATTATTATTATATAAAAAAACCCTTTAAAACTAGTTTTAGTCTTAGGAAAGAAATTATTGGCCTACAGATGGAGTCAAAGAAATAAATGCATTCTCAGATGTCAATAGAAGAATAAAAATACAATACAAATAACCTTTTGAAGTGAAAGCGTACCCTAATAATAAAATAAAAATAAAAATAGCCTTTATTAAGGATTTTTTTTTACATGAGTTCAATACTTAATGTTTAAATACATAGGTGTTATTCCTTTTCAGCCTTTTTTTTTAATAATAACCAATTAAAAAAATAAATAAAATATCGGAAGGTCCTAGATAATTGCACAAAAAGGTTTAAGTTTTTTTTCCCCCTTTGTTTCACCTCATAAATGTAAAGTCAGCTATTAGGATCATCACAACTTCTCAGACAGTCGATCCGTAATATTTTGTGTAATCATTGGTGAAATGGGACATACCAAATACCTACGTCTTCTTATCATCATCACCCAGGTGAGCAATCTGATAGAGGTAGCTGAGGACAGAAGAGGAAAACATTTCAATACAAAGTAATCAAAAGTCAAAGTTAGGTGATAAATCCTTGAAGAAAACAAAAGACACAACTACTTTACTTAGAAAGAAGACAGACGTTTGAAAAAAGATGGTCTCTGTATAACTGCCAAGGTCTTTAGTGACTTGAGTCTTGAGTTCTACACCTCGTCCGGCGACAAGCTACGTGCCTCACGATGGTGGACTGCGGTTCAGGGTGAGCCAGCCAATTTAATATGGCTAGAGCTAGAGACCATCACCCCAGTTTATAGCAGATACAAAAAAATGAGTGGCACCAGGAAAAGTGATTGCCAATGCGGATACCAACCACGAACAACTTCAATTATTCTTTTTATTCTTGCTGTAGACCTTAACAAAATATTGTGCAGTAAGGTTACAACTCTCCTTTGAACGGCTGGCTTTCTCCTATCCTGTCTTCCTTCTCTCTTCGATTTCGGGACGATAAGACCATACCAGTTACAGTTCCCTCTGTCAAATCTCTTTAAAAAAAAAAAAAAGTCTTCAAATTCATCATTTTGCCCTCATATGTGTACATAGCACGGCATAAAACGGTATTCGAGGTATGAAAGGACAAAGGATGTTAATTTCTTTTGAATTTCTCAGATATCTAATTAGGTGAATGGTTCTCCTCAAGAATGTCAATTCAGAGGGGTGCATGGCAAAACAATATCATCATGGAAATTCTCTTTCTATTTTCATGTCAAAAGGTTAATCTGGAATAATCAGTCATAATCATAATGTTAGAACTATCAATTGTCTCAGACATCTTCAATGCCATCATGAGATTTTCGTGATGAAAAACTTCCGGTGGAAACCGCGAAAGATTTAAAATCTGTTTTTTTCATCATCGACTATTTTCAATTCGATAAGTTTAGATTAAAAGTTTAATAATAAATATGAAAAAAAAAAAAAAAAATGGATTACTATTGGACAGAAGTTCAAGCATAAAATATGTTGAAATAGAGTTCAAGAAACAAAATCGAGTGTTGTAGTGATCAGAATACCAGAGCCAAAGGCACGGGGTATGTAGCCTAGGACCCAACGATGATGATCACCAAAGTTCATTATGGCACTAGATTACGAGCCAAGTTCACACTAGAGATGTGACACCTGGCAGATACCTGTAGTGCATACCAAGTGTACTCTAAATAGTGGATTACAGAAATTATTGAAAATTTTTCGTGAAATAACAAAATTTCACTCAGAGGCCCTCTTTTGAATTAACCCATGAAATTACATAAGTGGCCTGTGGCAGCAAAAGTGGATGTCCAAAGCGGAATCTCTTTGGTTGAATCATGTGGCAGCAAAAGTGGATGTCCACAGCAGAATCTCTTTGTTTTTTGTTTTTTTTTTTTTTTAGGTGGGAAAATCTTAGAAAGACCCCCAAAATCAAAAGCCAAACCTTTGATATGGGGAGTGTGGGATTTCTGTCTTGATACTAGTGAGCCCTACCCACTAAAAACCCTACCTCTTTCTCACAATCTTGGGGCCCCGGGACCAAGGTTAATATTACTTCGAGGCTCTTTGGTTGAATCATGTTAAATTAAAAAAGTACAGACAATATGGCTTAAGTTTCCTTTTTACACTTACTCTTCGTCTCGGAATGGGACATCGTATATCGTGCTGGTCTCCGACGTTCTTGTAGGTGAGATAGTTCTCCGAGCACACCAGAACACCGGATGGGCCATCATTACCCCCGGGCACAGACACGAGGAACGTCGCATGCTCGTCCAGGGGTTCACTGTACTTGCGCACAATGTGATTCTGTTCGAGGTCCAACTGGTAGAGGGTGAGTGTCTGGTGCGTCTTGAGCACCGCATCACCTGTTGGGTCCAGATCCGCTTCCTGAAACACACAACGACGGGTGAAGGAGGTCAGTTTAAATAAAATACTCCTGAATTTTCAAAGAATAAAGAATGTTAACCAACCTCAGTGGTGAAGTGGTTAGCACGGTGTACTCTGGACCTGCAGGTTGGTGGTTCGAGTCCAAGACAAGTCGAAAATTTAGCGTAGCGTAGGAAAGAATGTTAAAGTGTTACATCTGTTTTTCTATCGTAGCAATGAAACAAGGGGTTCACTGTACTTGCGCACAATGTGATTCTGTTCGAGGTCCAACTGGTAGAGGGTGAGTGTCTGGTGCGTCTTGAGCACCGCATCCCCTGTTGGGTCCAGATCCGCTTCCTGAAACACACAACGACGGGTGAAGGAGGTCAGTTTAAATAAAAATACTCCTGAATTTTCAAAGAACAAAGAATGTTAACCAACCTCAGTGGTGTAGTGGTTAGCACGGTGTACTCTGGACCTGCAGGTTGGTGGTTCAAGTCCAAGACAAGTTGAAAATTTAGAGTAGGCTTTAAAGAATGTTAAAGTGTTACATCTGTTTTTCTATCATAGCAATGAAACAACTGCTACATTAGACACATGTGGTCTGTGTCGTAGAATGCTCATCCCACAGTTTGCCTCTCATCAGATGAGCGAGAAGAGACCCAATACTTCCCTATGTCAATCCTTAAACGAACGAGTTCCATTTTTTTAATTGTTTCCTCACATTCGGCACTTCAAAGGTCACTAGAAGGTGGACAACATTAAAGTTCCTTATAGTGGGAAATAGTTTCCTGTAGCCCCGATATAGTTAATTATAACTGGAACTCGTGTGTCCACTGGATAGACACCAAGCGTGGCGGAAGGGCGATTCAGTAGATAAACAATTTCGGTCAAATTAATTAAAGTAACGAAAATAAGTTTCAAAAATTGTTAATACTATGAAAAACTGTCTACAAATAAGTACAAAAGTAGAGTAGGCATTTGACGAAAGTTATAGTAGTGTCTGTCAAAAGCTAAGAAATATTGTCTCAGACATCTTCAATGCCATCATAAGATTTTCGTGATGAAAATCTTCCGGTGGAAACCGCGAAAGATTTAAATCTGTTTTTTCATCATAGACAATATTGACCACTTCAAAATACATCTGAATGGTACCTACATTCATATAACATTACTGAAGAAACTCGAAATTTACCAAGTAAAAAATGGGCGTTCCAAAAAAATAAATAGGTAGTTTCGAAAATGAAGCTGAAATGAAACAACTGCTACATTAGACGCATGTGGTTTGTGTCGTAGCATGCTCATCCCAAAGTTTGCCTCTCATCAGATGAGCGAGAAGAGATCCAATACTTCCCTATGTCAATCCTTAAACGAACGAGTTCCATTTTTTAAATTGTTTCCTCACATTCGGCAACGAAAATAAGGTTCAAAAATTGTTAATACTACGAAAAACTTTCTACAATTAAGTACAAAAGTAGAGTAGGCATTTGACGAAAGTTATAGTAGTGTCTGTCAAAAGCTAAGAAATATTGTCTCAGACATCTTCAATGCCATCATGAGATTTTCGTGATGAAAATCTTCCGGTGGAAACCGCGAAAGATTTAAATCTGTTTTTTCATCATAGACAATATTGACCACTTCAAAATACATTTTTTGAATGGTACCTACACTGATATAACATTACTGAAGAAACTCGAAATTTACCAAGTAAAAAATGGGCGTTTCAAAAAATAAACAGAAACAGGTAGTTTCGAAAATGAAGCTGAAATATTTTTTACAGACTGTGCGCAACATAGGTTGTCTTCCTGGTAATGGTCGCACGGACTCCAGAAAGGTTTGCATAGATGCTGCACTTATATCTAAACCAGTAGAAAACTACTAGAAGACAACATTGTTGTACGATACTCCGGCCGAGACATGTGCAATATCAAACACATCTCCTTGCCCGTCAAGAGAAACCAGCTGACGTACCACTGATTCCTCAAGCATCGAAATATTCAGATAAGATTACAACACAGGTGACTAATTATTCAGTGAACTGTAAAACTCTCTCAGAAAAAAAGTATGGTCCGATCAAGCTCAAAATTCAATGTGAAAAGTACTTTCATCACAAAACATAACAGTTCTCATAGAGAAAAGCGCTTTTTCCAAAAAAATAAAAAGAAAAGTTACTCACATGTTGAAAATTTTTAAAGCCTTTAACAAATTTAGTAAAAATACTTTAATAATACAAAGTAAAAAACCCACGTTGCGAAAAAGAAAAAAAAAAAAAAAAAAAAACACGGACAGAAAGACACTACGCAAGTGAAAGTCAAACACTGAATGATCATCGTGTCGAGATTCATCAACACAAGAAACCTCGAGGATTCCTTAAAGACATCTTTCTAGAAAATCTAGAAATAGATCACCTTCCAAACGAAACTCCACCTAAAACTAGAAATAGAAAGTAAAGAAAAACCTGAATGGGCATACCAAAAACGAGTTCCTAAAAATAAAACAATGGGACAGGAAGGTTGAGGGATATGTCTCCAATGAAGAGAAGTATCTTTAGAAGGGGTCTGAGTCTGAGTACCTGAATAGTTATTTGCGATGGGTACTAAATAATGGGTATTTGCAAAGATGAGGACCCGTAAGCCTTGAGTTACATAAGCCAGGTAGAATTATCCAAAGGTTACGTTTTAATAGGTAAGGGTAAAACTACTTTCGCGTGACCTTTGTATGTATAAGCATAGGCCTTCTAAAGATCATCTTGTTTTTGAATAATTTCTTAGAATTCCATGACTCCGTATGATCTATTTTTTTATCCTTCTTTCTCGGAATCTCAACATTCCACTCAATTGTCCATTCTTTGCTCTCAAATCTATGGAGGATGATAAAAAGAAGGAAAAAAAAAAGACGGTTTATTCGAACAGGATAAAATTTTATACACGGTCCGATGGGAACTTACAAGAACCCAACAGATGACATTTTTCAGTGTGCATACTGCGTTCAAGACTGAAATTGAATATTCTTATTCTTTCTTACCTATTCCCCATTTTCAGACGGGGTCGGCTTCTTTCGTCAGCCTCTCAATCAACCCAAGCTAGCAGACCACTAAACTCTGAGAAATTATTATTTATTTATTTTTTTTTTTTTTTTCATTTTTTTGCAACTAAAATGAGTAAAAGTGGATAAAAACCCCCAAAGGTTTCCATGGAACTTAGAGACTGTTTGGACAAGCATCATCAGAGGTTGATAAACTTATCTTAGTCAAAGTGAAATTAAAGTACAACAGGGACACACATGCTAAAGAGATTAGATCCCTCTTCTCTTTTGTAAAATCCTTGAACTGACTTTTCATTAAGTTGTAAGAAGAAATTTAATGTAAGATTTCCAATTAGCAAGATAAAATGACCAAGAAGGTAAAGAAAAAAGGTGAGGAAATCAAAGTAATCATCTGGAGCCAATTTACTCCTCTCTTCTCATTCTTTTTTTTTTTTTTTTAATACAGAGTGAAATTGACTGCAGACAAACTAATAATAGGTAAAGAATAGGATGGCTTGATTGACAAGTTCATGTCAAAGTGTATGCTCAGACATTATTTGAGTTTGAGCATACTCTGATGTTGACATAAACTTGTAGAGCCAGAATGGTTAGATTTGATTTAGAACTTGCATTCAATAGGTATCAGACTTAAATTGAAAAGTAGTTATTGATGTAAGTATGAGACACTTTCATAATATATGTAAGTGACAACAAGATTCAATGGTTAGATTTGATTTAGAACTTGCATTCAATAGGTATCAGACTTAAATTGAAAAGTAGTTATTGATGTAAGTATGAGACACTTTCCTAATATATGTAAGTAACAAAAAGATTTCCAACCGTCATATACTTGTACAAATGCTTACCGTAATATCACCAGCTACATCATTATTCATAGCATCAAATATTTGTCACACCCATTGAGATGGACTTAATCCAAGAGGATTTGGGTATGATACTCATTGTACATGTCAGCCAGAACTCGTATTTCATTTGAAATTTAACTTTCTGTTCCTTTTGAGCTAAGTCTTTACTATTTCTTCTTGGGTCTTTAACATTAGTGCAGATGTAGAAAGGGGTTCTCTAGCAGACATATGAGATCTCCTAATCACACTTATCCATTGTTTTACAAAGAACTTCATTAAATAAAATAAAAACAAAATGAGGTGAGCACTAAAAAACGCAATACTTATTAAAACCTACTTATAATTCTTCAAAATTTCAAACTAAAATTTACTATCACACTTGAAAATATCACAATATGAGAAAGGTATGAGGGAGTTCAAACTTTATTCTAACTTGGACACACAGGTAGAACTAAAAACAAAAGAAAAATCCTAAAAAATAATTCAAACTAAAATTTACTATCACACTTGAAAATATCACAATATGAGAAAGGTATGAGGGAGTTCAAACTTTATTCTAACTTGGACACAGGTAGAACTAAAAACAAAAGAAAAATCCTAAAAAATAAATGATGTCTCAGTCCAAGGCACTTTTGCACAGCAAATTTTGGTCACATCAGTAAGTAGTTTTATGAAAACAGAGACCCTGGGACCATGGACCACATATTTGTTTACCTTCTTCAAGGAGATTCATAATAGGAGTCAGGCTCTTACTCCATGCAATGGTTCTATTATCCACATAGAGAATTGCAAGTTTTTATTTCATTAGATTTTCCAATTGCCGAGTTTGATTGGTCAATAGGTTCATTTGTTCCACAAGGGCTGCAAGTTGGGTTTCATTTGCCTTGTTCTCCTTGTCCAAACAATTCATTGACTCCACCATCTCAGCTACATTCAGCTCCTGATGGAAATGCATTAGGATCAGTTCTTCAAAGGAATCGGGAAATTTTCTCTTTGGTGACTCTTCCTTTACAGTATCCTGCTGCTGACACTCTGCAGTCTCTGTGTTAACATCAACGCTATTATCTTTGAGATCAATTGGATTTGATAGTTGATCATATTGGCTTTGTTCAGGTTGGATGGTTTCCCTGTCACATGCACTACCCACATGGTTCATATCAATATAAACGAGAAAATGTTGTATTAAACCGCCTTAAACGAAAAAATGAGCTGGTCCCTTGGATTCTCGTTTATCCAGGTTCGACTGTATTCTGTTTTTAATAATAGGTATGTTACCTATCACCTATCGTACCTATGTACAATTGTACATATCGTACCTATGTTGTGATTTCGCGATTATGTTCGCGGATTTGGCGATTATGTTCAAAGATTTGCCGATTATGTTCGCGGATTTGCCGATTATATTCACGGATTTCGCGATTATGTTCGCGGATTTGGCGATTATGTTCGCGGATTTGGCGATCATGTTCGCGGATTTGGCGATCATGTTCGCGGATTTGGCGATCATGTTCGCGGATTTGGCGATCATGTTCGCGGATTTGGCGATCATGTTCGCGGATTTGGCGATCATGTTCGCGGATTTGGCGATCATGTTCGCGGATTTGGCGATCATGTTCGCGGATTTGGCGATCATGTTCGCGGATTTGGCGATCATGTTCGCGGATTTGGCGATCATGTTCGCGGATTTGGCGATCATGTTCGCGGATTTGGCGATCATGTTCGCGAATTTGGCGATTATGTTCGCGGATTTGGCGATTATGTTCGCGGATTTGGCGATTATGTTCGCGAATTTCGCGATTTTGTTCGCGGATTTGGCGATTATGTTCGCGGATTTCGCGATTATGTTCGCAGATTTCGTGATTATGTTCGCGGATTTGGCAATTTTGTTCGCGGATTTCGCGATTTTGTTCGCGGATTTCGCCAATTTGTTCGCGGATTTCGCGATTTTGTTCGCGGATTTCGCCAATTTGTTCGCGGATTTCGCGATTTTGTTCGCGGATTTCGCCAATTTGTTCGCGGATTTCGCGATTTTGTTCGCGGATTTCGCCAATTTGTTCGCGGATTTCGCGATTTTGTTCGCGGATTTCGCCAATTTGTTCGCGGATTTCGCGATTTTGTTCGCGGATTTCGCCAATTTGTTCGCGGATTTCGCGATTTTGTTCGCGGATTTCGCCAATTTGTTCGCGGATTTCGCGATTTTGTTCGCGGATTTCGCGATTATGTTCGCGGATTTCGCGATTATGGTCGCGGATTTGGCGATTTTGTTCGCGGATTTCACGATTATGTTC